>NC_069501.1:111798653-111978653 GCF_027579735.1 Bombina bombina | reverse complement strand
GGTAGTTATCCACAATGGATTGAGTCTCTCAAAAGTATGGATCAGCAAACTCTCAATAAGCAATATTCATTCAATGTCCCAAGGCCAACTCTTAGAGAAAAGCTTGCCAGTCCAAATGGGTATTGAGACCTTAGGGGACCAGGGTTTGCAGGATGTATGTCCACCTAGACTCTTTTTGCAATAGAAGTCTATTCTGTTCACCACCTCTAGGCATGGGAGGGATTTGATCAATAATAGTATATTTCAGATCAGTCACTTTATGTTGTGAAGTGTCTGGCAACTGGTTGTTCAGAACCGCCATTCTGTATCGCCATCCTGATGGCCGAACGATGGTTGGCCATGCGCGTACGCAAGTCATCCACAGTCTTTCCGACATAAAAAAGGCCACATGTACAATGAAGTAAATATATAATGTGTGTTGTGGTACAAGTCAGTCTGTACTTGTGTTTATAGACTTTTCTTCTATGGGGATGCGTAAAGGAAGGACCACTGATCAAACCTCCACAAGTGGTACACCCCAAGCAGCGATACACACCAGGCTTGTTGTTTTCTAACCATGTCGATTTCTTATAGGCTTTCTGTGCATCAGTCGGGACTAAAAAGTCCCTCAGGGATCTCGCCCTCCTGTACCCCATTTTTGGGGCAGGAGTGTTCAGGAGGGGTAACGTACGGTCACTGTTGATATTCTCCCAATGTTTCTTGATTGCAGATGCAATACCATTTTTATCCCCTGTGTAGGTAGTGACAAAAGTCATTCTATTTTCTTCAAGCTTCTTTGTTACATTAGAATTTTCAAGTACTGATTGGCATTAGTCACGTAGAAGCTTGACGGGATATTGTCGTTCTTGAAAACGAGTCTGCATCTCAGTTAGTTGAATCTTCTAATTCCAGAAATTTAAAACGGGACGTACTTGAAGACATCCAGCACAAAAGCCAGCAGTGACATAGGCAATTAGGTAGATGAACTGATCTCCATGCAGACGCGTTTCGTGCGCATGCGCACTTGTTCACTGCCTATGTCACTGCTGGCTTTTGTGCTGGATGTCTTCAATTACGTCCCGTTTGAAATTTCTGGAATAAAGTTTCAAGTTTTTACTTTTTTCTTGCTGCCTGGAGCGTCTTCAATGCTTTTTATTTATGCTGACATACGCTGACTACAAGTCCTGATTTCGGAGGTTGAGCGCTACTTGAACTTTGTGCATTTGTATATCTTTCATGTTTGGGGTGTGTACAGCAGTCTCGCCCGATTAGCAGCCTATCCGTTGGCCGCACAAAGGGGGTGTGTCCCCGTCCGCTCTCCATTGTGCTTGGTCTGTGTCTATACACCGGACTTATCTGAAGAGCGCACATAACAGTGAGTTGTGACTATATGTGTGTGTGTATATATATATATATATATATATATATATATATATATACTGTATGTGTGTGTTTATACGCAGATATTCTATAGTCAGAACATGACTAATTACATGTACAGCAGTGTACACAGTGTATTAATCTCTGTGTTAGTGTATCTATTTGCAGATTCTGTATAGACAGAACATGTCTAATTCTATGTGCTGCAGTATATGTAGGGTATCATATGCACAGGTGTATATGTAAATATTGTATAGAAATAACATGGCTAATTGTATTTACAACATTGTATGCAGTGTATTAATATATGTATAGGTGCATCTAAATACAGATACTGTTTACACTAAACATGGCTAATGTCATGTACAACGGTGTAAACTGTGTACGAATATAAGTGTATGCATATTTATATTCTGAACGTGGTTAATTACATATACAACAGTTTTATATGGTGTGCATAATTATATGTATATGTTGTCATTGTATTAACAGACTGCTTATGTTTGTACCATTGCACCATGTCTAACATTATATACCCTGGTGTATGTATATGCTCATAGTGTTTAGACACACTATATAACCTTTTAATGTGCAACAGCACACACAATGTATCTACAGTATATATGCAATAGTGTATATATAATAATGTATAGTCAGAACATGAACCCTTGCATGTACAGCAGTGCACACATTGTAACGATCTATGCAAGTGTATACATAAACAGTTGTTGCTTTTCCCTTTGGGTGGGCAACTGTCCGCATATTCTCAAAGATTCTGTATTTCTTGTTAGCTGTGGTCAGGACATATGGAATCACGGTAGCTAAACACCTTGACTTTATTCTGTTTTTGCACCATCTTTGAGTCTAGCGATTTGTTTTCCACAGACACTATCATCTTCCTACAAGAACATGGGAAACTGTTTTTTAGGAGCTGTAATATAAATGAATCAATTAGTTCCTTATTTCCTAGAACTACGTTTCCATCTTAAGGGGAGGAGAGTCCACGGCTTCATTCATTACTGTTGGCAATTATGAACCTGACCACCAGGAGGAGGCAAAGACAACCCAGCCAAAGGCTTAATTACCTCCCCCACTTTTCTCATCCCCCAGTCATTCTTTGCCTTTCGTCACAGTGCGGCGGCAGAGAAGTGCCGAAGATCGGAGTAGTCTCTTATGGAGTGTAGTACTTTTCAGAATGGGACTGGAGTTTTAAGTAGTCCTGTCAGCCTCTCAGTGAGAGCCTGGGCGAAAGTTAGAGTCCGGAGATGCAGGGAGAGTCCTTCTGTGAAACCATCCGTACTCATTAACAGCTCCACAAGTAATCAGCGTTGACGAGTTTCGCTGCCTGCTTTCTGCATAAGTCCATGTCAGGAGCGATGCTTCTTCCTTCTACACTTGAAGGGCCGTGTTCCTGTTCCACGGCGTAGATTTTGGTAAGATCGTTTCATTTTTATTACATAGGATAACACGGAAGATAGGGTCACAGTGTGACGCCTTTTATCTTTAAAAAATCAAGGGTTAGTATTCCTGGAAAAGGGATTATTGAACAGGGGGGGGGTTAGATGATATTGTTTGTTTCATTGCTGCGTTATGTGCGAGATGAGGCTCTGGCAATGTGTGGAACTTCAGGTGACTTACGGGAGTATTGCGCGGTCATTTTTTGGTGCGTTTTCTCCTTAGGCAGGGGCGGTCCTGCCAGACACTCCCATGTGACCGGGTGTGGCTATCTCTCTTCCTTTGTTGATCTGCGGTGCAGGAGACTAAGCAGTTTCTGTAGTCCGAGTCATAGGAGGTGGTGAGTGCCTAGGCCATTGGAGGTTATAAAGCTGGCTTCTGGCATGATTCAGGTAATACTCAATGTTTATTTGGTGGTGGGAGAGTCGCTCCCTAAACTATTACAGCTCATTGTACTAGATCAGTTTCTACCTCTTCGGCCTTTAAAAAGATAAAGCCTCAATGAATCAGATTTGCAAAACTGCAAATTGATCTTCCTTTCTCTCTTGTCTGTCAGTTTTTAGCATTAAAATGTTTTTGCCTCTTTGTAAGTGTTTTTTGTTGGTGGGTTTTTGGCAGAAAAGTCCTCAAAGTTGTAGTGTCTTGACAAATAGGAACTCCCTTTCCTTATGTACTTAACAGCGTTGGTACTCTCACCATCAAATACATTTTTTTTAAAAGATGCTTACCTGATAAATTATCTTTCAGGATGATGAGAGTCCACAAGACCCCACCTAATTTTATTTTATTTTTGGTCGCTGTTTTTTTAATTTGCACCTCTTTATCCCTTTTTTTGTCTTTCCTAACTGTATGTTCCTTTCCTCTTCTCGGCTAAATGTTAATCTGAGCAATAGAGGGAGGTGGGAGGGCTTAAAATCTCTGGTTGTTTGGGGTTCTTTGCCTCTTACTAGTGGCGGGAATTCAATCCCACACGTCAAGGCTCATGGACTCTCACCATCCTCAATGAAAATAATTTATCAGGTAAGCATAAATTTTATTTCTTTCATGTAATTGGCAAGAGTCCATGAGCTAGTGACGTATGGGATATACAATCCTACCAGGAGGGGCAAAGTTTCCCAAACCTCATATGCCTATAAATACACCCCTCATCACACCCACAATTCAGTTTTTACAAACTTTGTCTCCTATGGAGGTGGTGAAGTAAGTTTGTGCTAAGATTTCTACGTTGATATGCGCTTCTCAGCATTTTGAAGCCCGATTCCTCTCAGAGTACAGTGAATGTCAGAGGGATGTGAAGGGAGTATCACCTATTGAATGCAATGGTTTTCCTCACAGGAGATCTATTTCATAGGTTCTCTGTTATCGGTCGTAGAGATTCAACTCCTACCTCCCTTTTCAGATCGACGATATACTCTCATATACCATTACCTCTACTGATAACTGTTTCAGTACTGGTTTGGCTATCTGCTATATGTGGATGGGTGTCTTTCGGTAAGTATGTTTTTATTACTTAAGACACCTCAGCTATGGTTTGGCACTTTATGCATTAATATAAAGTTCTAAATATATGTATTGTACTTATATTTGCCATGAGTCAGGTTCATGCATTTCCTTTTTGCAGACTGTCCATTTCATATTTGGGGAAAATAAACATATTAAGAAATATTTTTTCTTACCTGGGGTTTAGTCTTTTTTTCAAATTGACTACATTTTATTGCGGGCAGGATTAGGCCCGTGGGTGCGCCAAATGCTAGACTTTATTGCGTCATTCTTGGCGCAATAATTTTTTGGCGCAAAAGTACGTTCGTTGACGCAAGTTCGTAATTTCCGGCGTCATAGTTGACACCGAGTTCCTTACACAGGGTCGCGTCGTTAGTGACGCGAGTGTGTCATTTCCGGATGTTGTTGGCGCCAAAAAAATTTCAGTTACGTTGTGCGTCATACTTTGCGCCAAATTTTTTGGGGGCTATGCTATTTGCATTTTTTCCCCATTTCTGAAACTGTCATATAAGGAAATTGACAAATTTTGCTTTATATGTTGTTTTTTATTTTACATTTTGCAAGATGTCTCAATCTGATCCTGTCTCAGAAGTATCTGTTGGAACTTTGCTGCCTGATGTCGGTTCTACTAAAGCTAAGTGCATTATATTTGCTAATGTCATTTGTATTGGTCATCATGATTAACTTTTACATGCAGATATTGTGTCCATCCGTAAATAGTACATTGCCTGTTGTTGTTCCTTCAAATTTTAATGTACATGTTATGCCTATGAAATTTAAAGAATTTGTTACTAATTCTATTCAGAAGGCTTTGTCTGCTATTCTGCCTTCTAGTTAATATAAAGGTCTTTAAAACTTCTCATAAGGTTGATGAAATTTCAAATGACAGACAACATAATGAATTATCCTCCTCTGATGAGGATCTATCTAATTCAGAAGATCCTTCCTCAGATATTGACAATAACAAATCTACTTATTTAAAATGAAGTATTTTCGTTCTTTGTTAAAAGAAGTGTTAATTATTTTGGATATCGTGGAAACTAGTCCCCTTGATATTAGAACTAGTAAATTCTGTTTTTAAACCTCCTGTGGTTACTCCAGAGGTTTTTTTTCCTGTTCCTGATGCTATTTCTGATATGATTTCTAAGGAATGGAATAAGCCGGGTGGTACTTTTATTCCTTCTTCAAAGTTTAAAAATTGTATCCTTTACCAGCAATTTCTATAGAGTTTTGGGAAAAGATCCTCAAGGTTAATGGGGCTATTTCTAGTCTTGCTGAACGTACCTCTATTCTTATGGAAGATAGTACTTAAGTTCCTTTAGATAGTAAACTTGAATCTTATCTAAGGAAAGCTCATTTATATTCAGGTTGTCTCAGGTCTGCAATTTCTTTGGCTGATGTTGCAGCTGCATCAACATTTTTGTTGGAGAATTAGCGCAACAAGAATTGGATTCTGATTTATCTAGCATTGTTCGCTTACTGCAACATACTAATCAGTTCTGATGCCATTTTTTGATATCATCAAGATTGATGTTAGATCTATGTCTTTATCTACTTTTAGCTAGAAGAGTTTTGAGGCTTAAATCTTGGAATGCTGATATGACTTTTTAAGTCTAGATTGCTATCTCTTCTTTCCAAGGTAATAAGAGACCTAAGGGTAAATCTAAAGCTTCTAATCGTTTTCGTTCTTTTTGTCAAATAAGGAACAAAAACCTAATCCTTCCCTATGGAATCTGTTTCCAATTGGAAACCTTCATTAAATGGAATAAATTCAAGCCATTTAAGAAACCAAAAGCCAGCCCCTAAGTCCGCATGAAGGTGCGACTCTTATTCCAGCTCAGCTGGTAGGGGGCAGATTAAGGTTTTTTTCAAGAATGTTTGGATAAATTCTGTCCAAAATCAATGGTTTCAGAGTATTGTCTCTCAGGGGTATCGAATAGGATTCTGAGTAAGTCGTGAGAAGATTTTTTTTTCTCTCACGCATCCCAGCAAATCCAGTTAAAGCTCAGGCTTTCCTTTTTTTCGGACCTGGAGTTTCAGGGGTAGTCATGCCAGTTCCTTTTCAGGAACAGGGTCTGGGGTTTTATTCAAATCTATTCATTGTCCCAAAGAAGGAAATTTTATTCAGACCAATTCTGGATCTGAAAATTTTGAATCGTTATGCAAGAGTACCAAATTTCGAATGGTGACTTTAAGGACTATTCTGCCTTTTGTTCAGCAAGGACATTTTATGTCTACAATGGTCTTGCAGGATGTATACCTTCATATTCCGATTCATTCAGATCATTATCAGTTCCTGAGATTCTCTTTTCTAGACAAGCATTACCAATTCGGGGCTCTTCCAATTTGGACTTGCAACCGCTCAAAGAATCTTTTTAAAGGTTCTAGGTGCCCTGCTTTATGCAAACCAGAGAGCAAGGTATTGCGGTGTTTCCTTATTTGGACGATATCTTGGTACTAGCTCAGTCTTTACGTTCTGCAGAATCTTACACAAATTAAATAGTGTTTCTTCGAAACATGGTTGGAGGATCAATTTACCAAAAAGTTTCTTGATTCCTCAGACAAGGGTCACCTTTTTTAGGTTTCCAGATAGATTCAGTGTCCATGAAATTGGTTGCAGCCTATCGGCACCTTCAGTCTCAGTCCTTCCCTTCAGTGGCTATGTGCATGGAAATTTTAGGTCTCATGACTGCAGCATCGGACGCGATTCCCTTTGCTCATTTTCACATGAGACCACTCCAGCTTTGTTTGCAGAATCTATGGTGCTGGGATTATACAAAGATATCACAATTAATATCCTTAAATCCCAATGTTCGACACTCTCTGACGTGGTGGTTAAATCACCAGTGTTTAGTTCAAGGGGCTTCTTTTGTTTGGCCAACCTGGACTATGATCACTACAGATGCAAGTCTTTCAGGTTGAGGAGCTGTTTGGGGATTTCTGACAGCACAAGGGGTTTGGAAATCTCAAGAGGCGAGATTACCAATCAATATTTTAGAACTCCGTGCAATTCTCAGAGCTCTTCAGTTTTTGGCCTCTGTTGAAGAGAGAACCGTTCATTTGTTTTCAGACAGACAATATCACAAACAGTGGCATTTGTCAATCAGCAGGGTGGGTCTCACAGTCCACAAGCTATGAATGGGCGGAATGGGCGGAATACAGCTCCTGTCTAATTTCTGCGGTGCATATCCCAGGTGTAGACATTGGGAGGCGGATTATCTCAGCCGTCAGACTTTACATCCGGGGGAGTGGTCCCTCCATCCAGATGTGTTTTCTCAGATTGTTCTGATATGGGGTCTTCCATAGAGAGATCTGATGGCCTCTCATCTAAACAAGAGACTTCCCAGATGCCTGTCCAGGTCCAGGGATTTTCAGGTGGAAGCAGTGGGTGCGCTGACACTTCCTTGGTGTTATCAACCGGCTTATATTTTCCCGCCTCTAGTTCTTCTTCCAAGAGTGATTTCCAAAATCATCATGGAACAATCGTTTGTGTTGCTGGTGGCTCCAGCATGGCCTCACAGGTTTTGGTATGCAGATCTTGTTCGGATGTCCAGTCGCCAACCTTGGCCACTTCCGTTAAGGCCGGACCTACTTTCTCAAGGTCCGTTTTTCCATCAGGATCTCAAATCATTAAATTTGAAGGTATGGAAATTGATCGCTTAGTGCTAAGTCAGAGGTTTCTCTGGCTCAGTGATTAATACTATGTTACAAGCTCGCAAATCTGTCTCTAGAAAGATTTATTATCGAGTTTGGAAGACTTACATTTTATGGTGTTCTTTTCATAAATTCTCTTGGCATTCTTTTAGAATTCATAGAATTTTACAGGTTCTTCAGGATGGTTTGGATAAGGTTTTGTCTGCAAGTTCCTTTAAGGGACAAATCTCTGCTCTTTCTGTTTTATTTCACAGAAAGGTTGCTAAACTTCCTGATATTCACTGTTTTGTACAGGCTTTAGTTCGTATTAAACCTGTCATTAAATCAATTTATCCTCCTTGGAGTCTTAGTTTGGTTTTGAGGGCTTTACAGGCTTCTCCATTTGAGCCTATGCATTCTTTGGACATTAAACTACTTTCTTGGAAAGTGCTGTTCCTATTGGCCATATCTTCTACTAGAAGAGTTTCTGGGCTATCTGCTCTTTCTTGTGAATCTCCTTTTCTGATTTTTCATCAGGATAAGGCGGTTTTGCGGACTTCATTTTAATTTTTACCTAAGGTTGTGAATTCTAACAACATTAGTAGAGAAATTGTTGTCCCTTCCTTGTGTCCTAATCCTAAGAATTCTTTGGATGTGGTGAGAGCTTTGAAATATTATGTTAAAGCTACTAAAGATTTCAGGAAGACTTCTAGTCTATTTGTTATTTTCTGGTCTCAGGAAAGGTCAGAAGGCTTCTGCTATTTCTTTGGCTTCTTGGTTAAAGCTTTTGATTCATCAAGCTTATTGGAGTTGGGTCAGCGGCAACTTGGTCTTCTTTATATATATTTACTAAATTCTACCGTTTTGATGTATTTGTTTCTTCAGAAGCAGTTTTTGGTAGAAAAGTTCTTTAGGCAGCTGTTTCATTTTGATTCTTCTGCTGATGTTTTAAGTTTTTCTTGTTTTTTTTTATAGTGGTTATGATTTTTTGTATAAAGCACAATTATTTCCAAATTTATTTGTTGATGCGTTTTACTTCTTTCTTTATCACCCCGCTACTTGGCTATTCGTTAAACTGAATTGTGGGTGTGGTGTATTTATAGGCATTTTGAGGTTTGGGAAACTTTGCCCCTCCTGGTAGGATTGTATATCCCATACATCACTAGCTCATGGACTCTTGCCAATATGAAAGAAATGAATTTATCAGGTAAGTTCTTAATATTATACATATTGCAATAATTTCTATCTAGTACAACCCACTGCTTAGTGCCTTATTACAACAATTAAACAGCCTGTTTAACATCCCTTTAAACACCCTTTTGTTGTGTCTAAACTGCTTTCTACACTTTCTAGAGAGGCCAAGAATTAAAATCTGTAACCTTGTTTTTTTTTTATTAAATGCTGCAGATTGCCTAAACCAGTTTTTTAATTTACAGTATGTGTACAATTTTCATCCAAAAGAGGGGATTCATGTCCTGTAAATAAATGCTTGATGAAATGATGTATTCAAAGCAATGATTAGCTGTAGAATAGTGTGAAGATGTTTTTTTTTGTTTTGGTTTTTTTTTTTTTAATTTTTGTTAAAATGTTGCAAACAGGTTTCAACAAAGGTTGAGTGCATTGCTTTATACAAATTGTGGAATTTTAAAAAAAAATTCTGATTTAAATTACAGGGGGGTGGGGGAATAATCCACTATTATACAACACATAATTGAATGCTTTTGTGATATAGAATGTTTAATATCCCTTTTAAAGGAAAACTGACATGGGGGGTGGAGATTTTGGAAGAAGGGTAGAAAGCAAGGAGCTCAGTTTTGGAGAGATTTAGCTTGAGGTAGTGAGAGGACATCCAAGATGAGATATGAGAGAGACAGTGACACGGGCTAGCAAGGAAGGAGATAGTTCTCATGCAGAGAGGTAGATTTGGGTATCGTCGCCATACAAATGATAGTGAAACCCGTGGGACTTTATTAAGTAACCTAATGAGGACGTGTAGATCGAGAAGAGAAGGGGACCGAGGACAGAGCCTTGTGGTACCCCAACAGAAAGAGTTAACGGGGCAGAGGATGCCCCAGAGAAATCTACACTAAAGGTACGGTTAGACAGAGATAGGAAGAGAACCAAGAGAGAGCTGTGTCGCAGATGCCGAAGGATTGGAGGGTATGGAGCAAGAGAGGGTGGTCGACAGTATCAAAGGCTGCAGACAGATCAAGGAGGATAAGTAGAGAGAAGTGGCCTTTTGATTTTACTGTAAGTAGGTCGTTGGTAACCTTAACAATTGCTGTCTCTGAGTGAAGGGGGCGAAATCCAGATTGCAGTGGATTAAGGAGGGAGTTTAATGTAAGGAAATGGGATAGACGTTCATATACTAGCTTTTCAATAAGCTTTGAGGCAAGAGGGAGTAGGGAAATAGGGCAGTAGTTGGATGGGGAGGTTGGATTGAGAGAAGGTTTTTTGAGGATGGGTGTGACTAATGCATGTTAAAGAGATGTGGGAACTATTCCAGTGCTGAGGGAGAGGTTGAAGATGTGTGTGAGTATAGGGGTAAGGGTTGAAGAGAGGGAGGGGAGTAGTTTTGAGGGGATGGGGTCGAGGGGACAGGTAGTGAGGTGAGAGGATAGTATAAGGGCAGAAACTTCTTCCTCTGTGGACTATGTGGATTTTGGATGATTGTGAGCTTTTGAGGGGGTGGGAGACCGGTAGTATGTTGAGCTGATTTAATTTCTGATGGAGTCGATATTGTTGTTGAAGTAGCTGGCAACATTTTGAGCTGAGAGAAAAGTTGAGGTGGGGGTGGACGGAGAAGAGTATTGAAAGTTGAGAACAGATGTTTTGGGTTTGAAGAAAGAATAGCGATAAGAGTGGAGAAGTATTGTTGCTTATATAGATTAAGGGCAGAATAGTAAGAGTTCAAGATGAACTTAAAGTGAAGAAAGTAGTAGAACTCTGAGATTTCCTCCAGTGTCGCTCAGCAGTACGGGAACATCTGCATAGGTAAACATGTCAGAGGAGTATGCCAGGGCTGAGGATGAGTGTATGTTTTCCGAGCTATGGTAGGTGGGGCCAGATTATCAAGGACCAATGTTAGGGTGGAGTTATAGTTTCAAATTCGTCAGGACAGGAAAAGGAGGGGATGGAAAAGAGAAGAGGTTCTAGAGAGCTAGCAAGCTGTTGCTGATCTAATTACTTGATACTTCTGTGAAGTTTAGTCTGAGGGGTAGAAGGAGGGAGAGTTGTAGGGAGGGATGTGATGTTACAAGTGAGGAGGTGGTGGTCAGAAAGAAGAAAAGCCGAGTTTTTTAAGTTTGAGATAGTGCATCGATAGCTGAAAATCAGATCAAGAGAGTGACCATCTTTGTGAGTGGGAGAGTCAGTCCATTGAGACAGGCCGAAAGAGGAAGTGAGTTGCAGAAGTTGTTTTGCAGAGGAGGCAGTGGGATTAGCAACACTGCCCTGTGTATCCTCCAATCCAGTAACCTCTGTAAGAATATAAAAGTCCTATAGGCTTCTACTTAGGGAACTCCCAGCACACCTTGATTTTTAGAAAGTGACATGGTATTTTTATTCTGGGCGGTTTTCTTTTCCATATATAGGAGCTAAATAGTTGCTGAATCTGTTGGATATATTTAGGTGGCAGTGTGATTGGTACTGCTTGCATTATATATATATATATATATATATATATATATATATATATATATATATATGAAGCGAATTCGCACCAGCCTATGCAAATATTTTCATTGGCTGGTGGGAAATGACGCACCTATATACAGATTTGAATACATTCTTAACATCTATTATTAGCTATAAACGCTATATAGATGACCTCCTTTTTGTATGGTCGGTTACTCAGGAGGAAATAAAGGATTTTTGTGAATACCTTAATATGGTAATGAGGTGGGATTGAGCTTTACTTTTTGCTCAGATAAAACCAGTATTCCATACCTTGATGTCATCCTGATAGGCTTGCCCTTAGAGAATAGGGTGAGCACTTCTCTTTATGTCAGACCGATATCATCCAACACTTTTCTTCATGCAAGAAGCTGCCATCCCAATCACACTAGTTATGGGATAGCTAAGGAACAGTTCCTAAGATTGCGTCGGAACTGTTCAGAAGATGACAGCTTCTTTCATGAGTGCAAAATCCTTATGCAAAAGTTCCTTGAGCGAGGGTACAATAAGAACACTGTATCAAGAGCCTTCAATGATGACATTCCAAAATTGAGGTAAAAAAGGAACAAGCCCACCTTTGTGACTACATATAGTTCACAGTATTATGCAGTTTGCAAAATACTCAGGAAAAATCTGCCAATTTTGTTGGCGGATGATATCCTGAAAGACGAGATCAAGGAAGGCTGCTTTTGTGTCCCCAAACGTAATATAACCATTGGGAACCAAGTTTCTCCCTAGTTACTTAAGAAACCTAAATCGAAAAGTAGCTGGTTATCACAAAAAGGGCACTTTAAATGTGGAACAAGCTCATGCAAGGCCTGTGGTTTTGCCACCACAGGCAAGACCTTCCAATCAAAAGTGACCCAGAGAGTGTTTACCCATACATACTGTACGAATTGTAGATCCACATACATTATCTACATGATTACATGTGAAATTTGTGACAAACAGTATGTTGGTTGCACCTCTAGGGAGGCAAGAGAGAAAATATGCGCTCATCTCAATGATATTGAGCGTGGTATTCTTACTACAGGGGCTTCCAAGCATTTCACTGAGATCCATCAGGGGGATGTAAGAAGTTTCACATGGACAGTCATTGACCATATTCCTAAAAGGCCAAGAGGTGGTGATAGATCCAGAGACCTCCTGAAAAAAGGAGGTTTTCTGGATCTTCACCCTAGGGACCAGGCAACCCACAGGTCTGAATATAGAAACCGACTTGATTAACCATTGGTGATTTCCAAAGCCATTTTAAGTATTCCTACAGTACTCTTTGATTTCCAATTAAAAATTCCTATAAATTAAAAATATTCTACATACATATACATTTCAACATTAAAAATTGATTTATCTTTTCTTAATTTTGTCATTGTCCTAACGTAGATGGAGGTCACAATACCTAATCTAGCATTAGTTTAGGTTTATTTTCACTGGTTAGACTATTTATAGTACACTGTTTATTAGTTGAGTCCAGATATAGGAGATTAGACAATGTATGTCCGTTTTGGGTCCATTAGCAGTGGCATATTCAGCTTTAGATCACATTGAGGTTGCACCCTCTATTATTGTCAGTAATTAGCCATTAATGTAGTTGGCATATAATAGACACATTAATGTCACTTATCTCGAAGTGAAATATGCGTTGGGATGCATCTCCAAGGTCTATCCAGTCTGTCTTTTTAAAGCCCCTGAACCAAACATTTATAAAAGTATTTATTCTTTTCTCTTTTTCAAAAATATACATATATTTCTCTATCTAAGTAAACTCAATTTTATATATATATATATATATCCACATCTATGTTAACATTTATATATTTATCAGGGTGTATGTGTACAGTCAACCAGGGATAATAGTTTTCATAGTATTTACCTCCACCTATGAATATCTACGTAACAGGGTTTGTCTCCTTATCCCTTTAACCATTGGATAGCTAATTAGGGCGCAATTAACCAATCAATTGTTAGGTCAGCCTATATCAACATGCATAACGGAATTGGGCACTATGCAGTCTATGAATAAGGCTCAGGGAGAGCTGAAACGCGTAAGACAAGCCATTTTCCAGAGCTCCTAACAAAGCCCATTTACCACCTGGCCATAGCTACACTCTATGCTTGCATTTGTATAACTTATGCATGAACAGCGTCGCTGTTTTAACCTATCGCTATTTGTTTCTAATGAAGTGCATTTTCCGTTTTGAGCAGGGTCCGGACTTTCCTTTATTGTTTATATATAATATATATATATATATATATATATATATATATATATATATATATATATTGCAATTTTGGGAATATGTTTATCTTTATGATGTTTATATGCCCCATCCATGAGTTGTTGTTTTTTTAACCTCAGAATGAGAGATCACGCGTTAAGGTTGCACCACTTGAAAGGGCACTGAGTTTTAATTGTATGTTCTGTTTGTCGGGACAGGCACATTTCTAGTATTTCTAACTTGTTTTGGTTGACTAAAAAGTTGGATAATTTGTGGAAAATGCTTAGTTCTGTCAATAAATGTGGGATTGAGTTTTCCAGTATTTGTGAGGGTAAAAAGGATATAATCCGCAAACAGTGATAATTAAAAAGTTTCTCAGGTAATAGTGATCCCTGTAACTTCTGGATTATTTATATTTTTTGTTGCTAGAGTTTCTACAAGGCATGCAAATAAAAGGGGCGATAAGGGGCATCCTTGATGGGTGCCATTTGTGATGGGGAGCGGAGGGGATAATATACCATTCACACAGATTGAGCACTAGGGGAAGCATAAAGCTCAAATATACAATTTAGGGTTGTAGAGCCAAAGGCTTGAAGTTTAGTTTTTAAAAAGGACCAATTAACCCAGTCGAAGACCTTTTCGGCATCCGTGGATATTAGGTCTGCTGTGATGTTCTTATTTCTTTCTAATGACACGGTGAGTCCACGGATCATCTTAATTACTGTTGGGAATATCACTCCTGACCAGCAGGAGGAGGCAAAGAGCACCACAGCAAAAGCTGTTAAACACCACTCCCCCTACCCACAGAGTTTATTTTTTAAGCAGAGCAAGTTTGCTCTGGTTTTCTTTGGGGTTTAGCCATAGTCCATGTCAGTCTCTTCAGTAGAGCAAGTGGTGGCTTTTAAGCATTTGGGAACTTGTGGGGTATAATCCCCACTGGACCTCCCAAGTAATTTCATGCTGCCCTTGGTTGAAAGTTTGAGTAAGTTTCCTCAGCCTTTTCTTTTTTACACAGGTCCATGCGAGGTAGGAAGCCCCCCTCATACCAAGTGAGCTGTCCTGCTGCTGGACAGATTTTTGAGCTAAGTGCCTATTTCTTTCCCTGTTTTAATATAGGAGAATTTGTATATTTAGACAGAATTAGCTGTCAAAGTGCCAATCAGCCTTCTAGGTTAACGGTTTATTGTATGGCAGTTTTGCAGGCACTGGGGATGTTTGGCTCAGTTTATTATGTTTTCACTTTGGTGTACATGTTTTTTGTTTGTGTATTAATGGCTACCGGGAGGTTTGTTAGGCCATGCCCACAATAGGCGGGCTTATTTAAGATAGCAAGGACATTTTTGGTGCCCTTTTAGCGGTTTCCTGTTGTTCCTGCATGTTGCAGCTCGGTTGCTTAGCTCCTCAGAGGTGGTTCAGAGTTCTCTCCGGTGCAGCTGTATGGGGGTCCGGATTATTTTCTGACTTTGTTTCCGGCAGCAAGAAGGTCAGGTAGGTACCTCAGCACAGCTTGCTGAGGTGTGGAGGTTGCCTGTTGTTTTTTTTTGTGGGGCTGTTGCTCTGTTTATATTTTAGTTTCTGTCTGAATTTCAGGGACTATAATGTTTGTGTCTCTTTTTGCATTCATTTTGTGAAAAATTGTTGCTGCAAGATTTATTGTGCAGTTTATTTAAGGATTTTCTAGTTTTAATAAAAAGTCTGTTTAAAATTTAAAGGGACAGTAACTTTTTTTGTTTCATTCATTGAACTTAGAATTTTTTATTGATTAAGTTTTTTTTTCCTTTGAAATAAGATGGACCAAGAGGCCCTGAAAGCTGTTGCTTGTTCTCTATGTTTAAATACGAACGTTGAGCCTCCTATCACTTTTTGTTCCTCTTGTATTGAGAGAACATTACAAGGATATACTTTTTGATTCTGAGCCTTCATTGTCTAGGGCGGATGTTGTTCAGGAGTCTCCTGTCTTTCTCCACGTACGTCCCAATCTTCTGCAGTGCCCTGTGTTTTGTCTCAAGGTTGGTTTTTCCTTGCAGTATATGGCTACCCATATATCCTCGGCAGTATCTGAGGCTTTGTCTGCTTTTCCTATGTTACATGGGAAGCACAAGAGGAAGTATAAGGTTTCTGATTCTGTTGCAATTGTGTCTAGTGTTTCTTCTCATAAGTCTGAGGAGGAAGATACTTCAGTAGCATCTGAGGATGGGATCTTGGATTCTGATAGTGTAAGTCCTTCTTCTGAACCTCAGGTTGTTTCCTTTAGGTTTAAGCTGGAGCACCTCCGTTTCTTAATTAAGGAGGTTTTGGCTACCTTGGATGAAATCTAGTAAACTTAAGTTTTTTTTTATGTCCCTTCTTCGGTGGAAATTTTTCCTATACCAGATCGTGTTTCAGATATTATTGTACTAGAATGGGAGAAGACTGGGATTCCTTTTTCCGCTTCTCCAATTTTTAGGAAGATGTTTCCTATTGCAGATTATATTAAGGAATCTTGGCAGATGGTTCCTAAGGTGGAGGGAGCAGTTTCCACTCTGACCAAGAGGACCACTATTCCTATTGAGAACAGCTGTTCCTGTAAAGATCCTATGGATAAGAAGTTGGAAGCTTTGCTTAAAAAGATTTATGTTCACCAGGGGTATCATTGGCAACCGGGTGCATGTATTGCTACGGTTACTAGTGCGGCGGCATATTTGTTTGATGCATTGTCTGATTCTATTCAGCAAGATACTACTCTTGAAGAAATTCAATATAGAATCAAGGCTTTGAAGTTGGCTAATTCCTTTATTGCAGATGCTTCTCTACAGGTCATCAAGTTGGGAGCTAAAATTTCTGGTTTTGCCATTTTAGCTCGCAGAGCTTTATGGTTAAAATCCTGGTCTGCGGATGTCTCCTCTAAGTCTAAGCTTTTGTCTATAACTTACAAGGGTAAGACCTTGTTTGGGCCAGGTTTGGCTGAGATTATTTCTGATATTATGGGAGGGAAGGGGCATTCTCTTCCTCAGGATAAAAGAAATAAACCGAAGGGTCGGCAGAGTAATTTTCGTTCTTTTCGTAACTTCTCTGGTAAATCTTCCTCTTCTTCCTCCAAGCAGGAACAGTCCAAGCCATCTTGGAAGTCAAATCGGTCTTGGAATAAGGGAAAGCAGTCCAGGAAGCCTGGAGCTGACTCAAAATCAGCATGAAGGGTCTGCCCCCGATCTGGGAATGGATCTTGTGGGAGGCAGACTCTCTTTCTTCGCTCAAGCTTGGGTTCAAGATGTTCAGGATCCCTGGGTGGTAGATATCGTGTCTCAGGGTTACAAACTTGAGTTCAAGAATTTTCCTCCCAGAGGCAGGTTTCTTCTCTCCAGGTTATCTGTAAACCAGATAAAAGGAGAGGCGTTCTTATGTTGTGTTCAGAATCTTTCCAACATGGGAGTGATGGTTCCGGTTCAGGAACAGGGTCTGGGTTTTTATTCCAATCTTTTCGTCGTTCCCAAAAAGGAGGGGACTTTAAGACCTATTTTAGATCTTAAAAGTGTAAGTTTTCTCAGGGTTCTGTCTTTCAAGAGGGAATCTATTTTTTCCATTCTTCATTTGGTTCAGGAAGATCAGTTCATAACCACTGTGGATCTAAAGGATGCGTATCTGAATATTCCCATTCACAGGGATCATTACAGGTTCCTATGATTTGCATTTCTAGACAAACATTTTCAGTTTGTAACGCTTCCTTTTGGTCTGGCAACAGCTCCTAGAATTTTTTCAAAGGTACTGGGAGCATTGTTGGCGTTGCTTCGATTGAAGGGTGTTGCAGTGGCTCCTTATCTGGATGACGTTCTAGTTCAGGCTCCATCTTTTTAACTAGCAAACTCCCACACAGAGTTGTTGTCTTTTCTGCGCTCCCACGGTTGGAAGGTGAATTTAGGAAAAAGTTCCTTAATTCCGGCTACAAGAGTGGTATTTTTGGGGACCATTATAGATTCTCTAGAGATTAAAAATTTTCTGACAGAAGCAAGAAAGTCAAAGATTTTCAATATGTGTTTTGCTCTTCTGTCCCTTCCTCGGCCGTCAGTGGCTCAGTGCATGGAGGTTATTGGTCTGATGGTGGACATAATACCGTTTGCTCGGTTCCATCTCAGACCTCTGCAGTTATGCTTGCTCAGGCAGTGCAACAGGGATTATGCGGTTCTATCTCCAAAGATTGTTCTAGATCAGATGTCCAGAAATTTTCTTCCATGGTGGTTGTCTCAGCATCTTCTCTCTCAGGGAACTTGCTTTCGCAGACCTTCCTGAGTGATTGTAACCACGGATGTCAGTTTGCTGGGCTGGGGTGCTGTCTGGAGTTCATTAAGGGCTCAGGGTCTAAGGACTCGGGAGGAGTTGGTTCTTCCAATAAATGTTTGGGAACTGAGAGCAGTTTTCTATGCTCTTCTAGCCTGGCCTCAGCTAGCTTCAACCCCGTTTATCAGGTTTCAGTCGGACAACATAACGTCAGTGGCTTACATCAATCATCAGGGAGAAACTCGGAGTTCCTTGGCCATGACAGAAGTAGCCAAGATTATTCAGTGGGCGGAGATTCACAACTGTTGTCTGTCTGCTATCCATATTCCAGGGGTGGATAATTGGGAAGCGGATTTTCTGAGCAGACTGACTTTTCATCCGGGGGAGTGGGAGCTTCATCCAGAGGTATTTTCCAGCTTGATTCTCATTTGGGGGCAGTCGGAGTTGGATCTCATTACATCTTGTCAGAATGCCAAGCTCTGTGGTACGGGTAGAGGTCAAAGGATCCTCAGGCTGTTCTGATAGATGCTCTGGCAGTTCCTTGGACTTTCAGTTTGGCTTATGTGTTCCCTCCTTTCGCTCTTCTTCCTCGGATCATTGCTCGGGTCAAACAAGAGAGGGCATCAGTGATTCTCATTGCTCCAGCGTGGCCTCGCAGAATCTGGTTTTCAGATCTGGTGGAGTTGTCTTCCCTTCCACCTTGGCGTCTTCCATAAAGGAAGGACCTGCTTCTGCAGGGTCACTTACTTCATCCAAATCTCGTTTCTCTGAAGCTGATTGCTTGGAGATTGAACGCTTGATTCTTTCTAAGCGTGGTTTTTCTGAGTCAGTCATTGAGACTATGATTCAGGCTCGTAAGCCTGCGACTAGGAAGATTAATTATAAGATTTGGTGTAAATATTTGTATTGGTGTGAATCCAAAGGCTACTCGTGGAGTAGAGTTAGGATTCCTAGGATTTTGTCTTTTCTCCAGGAGGGTTTGAAGAAAGGTATATCTGCTAGTACCCTGAAGGGTCAAATTTCCGCTTTATTTTATTGCACAAGCGCCTGGCGGATGTGCCAGATGTTCATTCTTTTTGTCAGGCCTTGGTTAGAATTCGTCCTGTGTTTAAGTCTACTACTCCACCTTGGAGTCTTAATTTGGTTCTTAGAGTCCTTCAACAGGCTCTGTTTGAACCTATGCATTCTTTGGATATTAAGATGCCATCTTGGAAGGTTTTGTTTCTGGTGGCTATTTCTTTGTCTCAAAGAGTTTCAGAGCATTCAGCCTTACTGTATGAATCACCTTTTCTTATTTTTTTCATGTAATTGGCAAGAGTCTATGAGCTAGTGACGTATGGGATATACAATCCTACCAGGAGGGGCAAATACACCCCTCACCACACCCACAATTCAGTTTTACAAACTTTGCCTCCTATGGAGGTGGTGAAGTAAGTTTGTGCTATGATTTCTACGTTGATATGCGCGTCTCACCATTTTGAAGCCCATTTCCTCTCAGAGTACAGTGAATGTCAGAGGGATGTGAAGGGATTATTGAATGCAATGGTTTTCCTCACGGGAGATCTATTTAATAGGTTCTCTGTTATCGGTCGTAGAGATTCATCTCCTACCTCCCTTTTCAGATAGACGATATACTCTCATATACCATTACCTCTACTGATAACCGTTTCAGTACTGGTTTGGCTATCTGCTATATGTGGATGGGTGTCTTTTGGTAATTATGTTTTCATTACTTAAGACACTCTCAGCTATGGTTTGGCACTTTTATGTATTTATATAGTTCTAAATATATGTATTGTACTTATATTTGCCATGATTCAGGTTTTCAGTATATTTCCTTTTGCAGACTGTCCGTTTCATATCTGGGAAATGCTTTTTTGTGAAAAATGTATTTCTTACCTGGGGTATAGTCTCTCTTTCTAACTGACTGTCTTTTAAATTTGCGGGCAGAATTAGGCTTGCAAGGGCGCAAAATGCCAAAGTTTATTGCGTCATTCTTGGCGCGAAGTTACGTTCGTTGAAGCAAATTTGTCATTTCCGGCATCTTAGTTGACGCCGAGTCCTTTACAGGGTTGCGTCATCCATGACGCGAGTGTGTCGTTTCCAGAAGTTTTTGGCGCCAAAAAATATTTTTCTGTTTGTTGTGCGTCATACTTGGCGCCAAATATTTTCATTATTTAAGACCCCATTCCTATTTGCCTCTTGCCTTTTTTCTATGTCAGAGAGCTATGCTGTTTGCATTTTTTTTTTCTCATTCCTGAAACTGTCATATAAGGAAATTGATAATTTCTCTTGCAAGGTGTATCCAGTCCACGGATTCATCCTTTACTTGTGGGATATTCTCATTCCCTACAGGAAGTGGCAAAGAGAGCACACAGCAAAGCTGTCCATATAGCTCCCCCTCTAGCTCCACCCCCCAGTCATTCTCTTTGCCGGCTCTAAGCACTAGGGTCTCTCTACGGGAGGGTAAAGTGAATGTGGTGTTAGAATTGTAGTTTTTATTATCTTCAATCAAAAGTTTGTTGTTTTAAATGGTACCGGTTTGTACTATTTACTCTCTAGCACAGTGGTTCGTGACCTCAAGGCCCGGTAAGTTTTAACCGGACCTGTCCAGGGCCCGGTAAGCATCGGGAGTGGGTGGGTATATATATATATATATATATATATATATATATATATAAATCTATATATCGATCTATCTATCTATATATATATATATATAAATCTATATATCGATCTATCTATCTATCTATCTATATATATATATATATATATATATATATATATATACATATACATACATATACAAACAGTATATGTATGGTTTACAGTTGTTTAATTATGTAATAATTAATGGGTGTCAGTGGGATCTATAAATATCCCACTGACACCAATGAATTATCATAAAATTAACCCACTGTAAACTATGTGTATGTATATATATATATATATATATTGTATATGGATCCCACTGAATTATCATATAATTATAATATATATATTACAGTGGGTTAATTATGTGCTAATTCATTGGTGTCAGTGGGATCCATATATATATATATATATATATATATATATATATATATATATATATATATATATACATACAGTTTACACATACACATTGGTGCCAATGGGATCTATATATATATATATATATATATACACACAAACAGTACACATACACATTGGTGTCAGCAGTGGGTTTTATATATATATATATATATATATATATATATATATAGTGTACACATACACATTGGTGTCCAGTGGCCGCCCTAAATATACATGTTAGTGTCAGTGGCCATAATTATTTGACATTGGTGACTGTGGAGTTCCCTACCTGTGAGCCGATCCGCTCTGCACGCCGCCCGCCACTCCTCACAGTGCGCCGCTAGCCGTTCACACTGCGCATACAGACATGCGCAGTGGCACTCTTAACAGGTCCGTCCGAAATTTTGGACATGTGTAAAGACGGGCCTGTCAGAGTGAGTGTCTGGAGGCTATGTCGGGTCGCGGCCCACCAGCAGGGCCGTCGCGGCCCGGCTGTTAAGAAACACTGCTCTAGCAGAAAAGTGATGAAGATTTCTGCTGAGAGGAAAATGATTTTCTTTCATGTAATTAACAAGAGTCCTTGAGCTAGTGACGTATGGGATATACATTCCTACCAGGAGGGGCAAAGTTTCCCAAACCTTAAAATGCCTATAAATACACCCCTCACCACACCCACAAATCAGTTTTACAAACTTTGCCTCCAAGGGAGGTGGTGAAGTAAGTTTGTGCTAGATTCTACGTTGATATGCGCTCCGCAGCAAGTTGGAGCCCGGTTTTCCTCTCAGCGTGCAGTGAATGTCAGAGGGATGTGAAGAGAGTATTGCCTATTGAATGCAGTGATCTCCTTCTACGGGGTCTATTTCATAAGGTTCTCTGTTATCGGTCGTAGAGATTCATCTCTTACCTCCCTTTTCAGATCGACGATATACTCTTATATTTACCATTACCTCTACTGATTCTCGTTTCAGTACTGGTTTGGCTTTCTACAAACATGTAGATGAGTGTCCTGGGGTAAGTAAGTCTTATTTTCTGTGACACTCTAAGCTATGGTTGGGCACTTTATTTATAAAGTTCTAAATATATGTATTCAAACATTTATTTGCCTTGACTCAGAATGTTCAACTTTCCTTATTTTCAGACAGTCAGTTTCATATTTGGGATTATGCATTGAATTATCATATTTTTCTTACCTCAAAAATTTGACTTTTTTCCCTGTGGGCTGTTAGGCTCGCGGGGGCTGAAAATGCTTCATTTTATTGCGTCATTCTTGGCGCGGACTTTTTTGGCGCAAAAATTCTTTTCCGTTTCCGGCGTCATACGTGTCGCCGGAAGTTGCGTCATTTTTTGACGTTATTTTGCGCCAAAAATGTCGGCGTTCCGGATGTGGCGTCATTTTTGGCGCCAAAAGCATTTAGGCGCCAAATAATGTGGGCGTCTTATTTGGCGCTAAAAAATATGGGCGTCGCTTTTGTCTCCACATTATTTCAGTCTCATTTTTCATTTGCTTCTGGTTGCTAGAAGCTTGATATTTGGCATTTTTTCCCATTCCTGAAACTGTCTTATAAGGAATTTGATCTATTTTGCTTTATATGTTGTTTTTTCTCTTACATATTGCAAGATGTCTCACGTTGCATCTGAGCCAGAAGATACTACAGGAAAACCACTGCCTGTTGGATCTACCAAAGCTAAGTGTATCTGCTGTAAACTTTTGGTAGCTATTCCTCCAGCTGTTGTTTGTATTAATTGTCATGACAAACTTGTTAAAGCAGATAATATTTCCTTTAGTGATGTACCATTGCCTGTTGCAGTTCCCTCAACATCTAAGGTGCAGAATGTTCCTGATAACATAAGAGATTTTGTTTCTGAATCCATAAAGAAGGCTTTGTCTGTTATTTCTCCTTCTAGTAAACGTAAAAAGTCTTTTAAATCTTCTCTCTCTACAGATGAATTTTTAAATGAACACCATCATTCTGATTCTTTGGACTCTTCTGGTTCAGAGGATTCTAACTCAGAGATTGATGTTGATAAATCTTCATATTTATTTAAGATGGAATTTATTCGCTCTTTACTTAAAGAAGTACTAATTGCTTTAGAAATAGAGGATTCTAGTCCTCTTGATACTAATTCTATACGTTTGGATAAGGTTTTTAAAGCTCCTGCGGTTATTCCAGAAGTCTTTCCTGTTCCTAATGCTATTTCTGCAGTAATTTCCAAGGAATGGGATAAATTGGGTAATTCATTTACTCCTTCTAAACGTTTTAAGCAATTATATCCTGTTCCGCCTGACAGGTTAGAATTTTGGGACAAAATCCCTAAAGTTGATGGGGCTATTTCTACCCTTGCTAAACGTACTACCATTCCTACGTCAGATGGTACCTCGTTTAAGGATCCTTTAGATAGAAAAATTGAATCTTTTCTAAGAAAAGCTTATCTATGTTCAGGTAATCTTCTTAGACCTGCTATATCATTGGCTGATGTTGCTGCAGCTTCAACTTTTTGGTTGGAAACTCTAGCGCAACAAGTAACAAATCGTGATTCTCATGATATTATTATTCTTCTCCAGCATGCTAATAATTTTATCTGTGATGCCATTTTTGATATTATTAGAGTTGATGTTAGGTTTATGTCTCTGGCTATCTTAGCCAGAAGAGCTTTATGGCTTAAGACCTGGAATGCTGATATGGCTTCTAAATCAACTCTACTTTCCCTTTCTTTCCAGGGAAACAAATTATTTGGTTCTCAGTTGGATTCTATTATTTCAACTGTTACTGGTGGGAAAGGAACTTTTTTACCACAGGATAAAAAATCTAAAGGTAAAAACAGGGCTAACAATCGTTTTCGTTCCTTTCGTTTCAACAAAGAACAAAAGCCTGATCCTTCGTCCTCAGGAGCAGTTTCAGTTTGGAAACCATCTCCAGTCTGGAATAAATCCAAGCCTGCTAGAAAGGCAAAGCCTGCTTCTAAGTTCACATGAAGGTACGGCCCTCATTCCAGTTCAGCTGGTAGGGGGCAGGTTACGTTTTTTCAAAGAAATTTGGATCAATTCTGTTCACAATCTTTGGATTCAGAGCATTGTTTCAGAAGGGTACAGAATTGGTTTCAAGATGAGACCTCCTGCAAAGAGATTTTTTCTTTCCCGTGTCCCAGTAAATCCAGTGAAAGCTCAAGCATTTCTGAATTGTGTTTCAGATCTAGAGTTGGCTGGAGTAATTATGCCAGTTCCAGTTCCGGAACAGGGGATGGGGTTTTATTCAAATCTCTTCATTGTACCAAAGAAGGAGAATTCCTTCAGACCAGTTCTGGATCTAAAATTATTGAATCGTTATGTAAGGATACCAACGTTCAAGATGGTAACTGTAAGGACTATATTGCCTTTTGTTCAGCAAGGGAATTATATGTCCACAATAGATTTACAGGATGCATATCTGCATATTCCGATTCATCCAGATCATTATCAGTTCCTGAGATTCTCTTTTCTAGACAAGCATTACCAATTTGTGGCTCTACCGTTTGGCCTTGCTACAGCTCCAAGAATTTTCACAAAGATTCTCGGTGCCCTTCTGTCTGTAATCAGAGAACAGGGTATTGTGGTATTTCCTTATTTGGACGATATCTTGGTACTTGCTCAGTCTTTACATTTAGCAGAGTCTCATACGAATCGACTTGTGTTGTTTCTTCAAGATCATGGTTGGAGGATCAATTTACCAAAAAGTTCTTTGATTCCTCAAACAAGAGTAACCTTTCTGGGTTTCCAGATAGATTCAGTGTCCATGACTCTGTCTTTAACAGACAAGAGACGTCTAAAATTGATTACAGCTTGTCGAAACCTTCAGTCTCAATCATTCCCTTCGGTAGCCTTATGCATGGAAATTCTAGGTCTTATGACTGCTGCATCGGACGCGATCCCCTTTGCTCGTTTTCACATGCGACCTCTTCAGCTCTGTATGCTGAACCAATGGTGCAGGGATTACACGAAGATATATCAATTAATATCTTTAAAACCGATTGTTCGACACTCTCTAACGTGGTGGACAGATCACCTTCGTTTAATTCAGGGGGCTTCTTTTGTTCTTCCGACCTGGACTGTAATTTCAACAGATGCAAGTCTCACAGGTTGGGGAGCTGTGTGGGGATCTCTGACGGCACAAGGAGTTTGGGAATCTCAGGAGGTGAGATTACCGATCAATATCTTGGAACTCCGTGCAATTTTCAGAGCTCTTCAGTTTTGGCCTCTTCTGAAGAGAGAATCGTTCATTTGTTTTCAGACAGACAATGTCACAACTGTGGCATACATCAATCATCAAGGAGGGACTCACAGTCCTCTGGCTATGAAAGAAGTATCTCGAATTTTGGTTTGGGCGGAATCCAGCTCCTGTCTAATCTCTGCGGTTCATATCCCAGGTGTAGACAATTGGGAAGCGGATTATCTCAGTCGCCAAACGTTGCATCCGGGCGAATGGTCTCTTCACCCAGAGGTATTTCTTCAGATTGTTCAAATGTGGGGGCTCCCAGAGATAGATCTGATGGCCTCTCATCTAAACAAGAAACTTCCCAGGTATCTGTCCAGATCCCGGGATCCTCAGGCGGAGGCAGTGGATGCATTATCACTTCCTTGGAAGTATCATCCTGCCTATATCTTTCCGCCTCTAGTTCTTCTTCCAAGAGTAATCTCCAAGATTCTGAGGGAATGCTCGTTTGTTCTGCTAATAGCTCCGGCATGGCCTCACAGGTTTTGGTATGCGGATCTTGTCCGGATGGCATCTTGCCAACCATGGACTCTTCCGTTAAGACCAGACCTTCTGTCGCAAGGTCCTTTTTTCCATCCGGATCTGAAATCCTTAAATTTAAAGGTATGGAGATTGAACGCTTGATTCTTGGTCAAAGAGGTTTCTCTGACTCCGTGATTAATACTATGTTACAGGCTCGTAAATCTGTATCTCGAGAGATATATTATAGAGTCTGGAAGACTTATATTTCTTGGTGTCTTTCTCATCATTTTTCTTGGCATTCTTTTAGAATACCGAGAATTTTACAGTTTCTTCAGGATGGTTTAGATAAGGGTTTGTCCGCAAGTTCTTTGAAAGGACAAATCTCCGCCCTTTCTGTTCTTTTTCACAGAAAGATTGCTATTCTTCCTGATATTCATTGTTTTGTACAAGCTTTGGTTCGTATAAAACCTGTCATTAAGTCTATTTCTCCTCCTTGGAGTTTGAATTTGGTTCTGGGAGCTCTTCAAGCTCCTCCGTTTGAACCTATGCATTCATTGGACATTAAATTACTTTCTTGGAAAGTTTTGTTCCTTTTGGCCATCTCTTCTGCTAGAAGAGTTTCTGAATTATCTGCTCTTTCTTGTGAGTCTCCTTTTCTGATTTTTCATCAGGATAAGGCGGTGTTGCGAACTTCTTTTGAATTTTTACCTAAAGTTGTGAATTCCAACAACATTAGTAGAGAAATTGTGGTTCCTTCATTATGTCCTAATCCTAAGAATTCTAAGGAGAAATCGTTGCATTCTTTGGATGTTGTTAGAGCTTTGAAATATTATGTTGAAGCTACGAAATCTTTCCGTAAGACTTCTAGTCTATTTGTTATCTTTTCCGGTTCTAGGAAAGGCCAGAAAGCTTCTGCCATTTCTTTGGCATCTTGGTTGAAATCTTTAATTCATCTTGCCTATGTTGAGTCGGGTAAAATTCCGCCTCAGAGAATTACAGCTCATTCTACTAGGTCAGTATCTACTTCCTGGGCGTTTAGGAATGAAGCTTCGGTTGACCAGATCTGCAAAGCAGCAACTTGGTCCTCTTTGCATACTTTTACTAAATTCTACCATTTTGATGTATTTTCTTCTTCTGAAGCAGTTTTTGGTAGAAAAGTTCTTCAGGCAGCGGTTTCAGTTTGAATCTTCTGCTTATGTTTTTTGTTAAACTTTATTTTGGGTGTGGATTATTTTCAGCAGGAATTGGCTGTCTTTATTTTATCCCTCCCTCTCTAGTGACTCTTGTGTGGAAAGATCCACATCTTGGGTAGTCATTATCCCATACGTCACTAGCTCATGGACTCTTGTTAATTACATGAAAGAAAACATAATTTATGTAAGAACTTACCTGATAAATTCATTTCTTTCATATTAACAAGAGTCCATGAGGCCCACCCTTTTTTGTGGTGGTTATGATTTTTTTGTATAAAGCACAATTATTCCAATTCCTTATTTTATATGCTTCGCACTTTTTTTCTTATCACCCCACTTCTTGGCTATTCGTTAAACTGATTTGTGGGTGTGGTGAGGGGTGTATTTATAGGCATTTTAAGGTTTGGGAAACTTTGCCCCTCCTGGTAGGAATGTATATCCCATACGTCACTAGCTCATGGACTCTTGTTAATATGAAAGAAATGAATTTATCAGGTAAGTTCTTACATAAATTATGTTTTAGCATGTTGTAACTAAAATCCACTGCTGTTCCCACACAGGACTGAGGAGTACCAGAAAACTTCAGTTGGGGGGAACGGTTTGCAGGGTAATCTGCAGTGAGGTATGTTCAGTCATTTATTTCTAGACAAGGCTGAGATAATGCTAGAAGAGACTGACAATATCCCCATGAGGGGAGGGTAAGCTATGTTCAGACTTAGTAAGGAATTGAATGCTTACATAACAGGGCTAATTATGCTGGTTGACACTGATTCAGGGCAATCGATTGTTTATTCAAGAAAAATATTGTTTGTAGACACTTTGAAAGTCCTTTTGGGGTTTTTTCTGGGGTTATTACCCACATGGCTGGTTTTTAGTCACTTAAGAGTGTTTTACTAGGCCTCACAACTACGGAGTAGAGTGGGAGGGGCCTAATTTCGCGCCTCAGATGCGCAGTTAGAATTTGCAGGGAAGTTCATGCTGATTCACATGGAGGGTCCTGCTGCTGTTTGAGGGCCTGATAGAAGCTATATTCCCCCAAATCTGATCCCTAAGGGCAGGTAGGGCCACAGCAAGGCTGTGGCAAGGTGCTGTACTATTTTTAACCAGGTTTTGGTTTTAGGCTGCTCCGGTTTGGGCATTAAGGGGTTAATTGTTTTGAAACTTGTGGTGCAATCATATTAAAGGGACACTAAACACCTGCTGCAAATTCTCCAAACTAACTTCTGCTGTCAAACATAAATATAATTCATATCTAGTAATCAAGGATGTGTTTGCACTCTGGGCAGTTTACACCCAGTATTGTTCAAAATAATGTTGTCAAATAGAATGCTGGTACTGCTCTCAATGCTGCTATGTTTGCAGCCATGTTGTAACGCATGTTTTACTCACAGGCACAGCAGTCATGTGATGCACATATTCTTATTTATCCAGTTTAGAGGGGAATTATGAGAACACTCGCTCACTGTGTAGCTGTGCGAGTGCTACATTAGCTGTATATATTATTATATTTATCTTATGTGCCTCATAAAAAAACATTCAGTTTGTGAAGGCATTATAATAAAAGCACTGCC
Organism: Bombina bombina; assembly: GCF_027579735.1. Classification (NCBI taxonomy): domain Eukaryota; kingdom Metazoa; phylum Chordata; class Amphibia; order Anura; family Bombinatoridae; genus Bombina; species Bombina bombina. The sequence continues at coordinate 111,950,034 of NC_069501.1, read as the reverse complement.
ACTTTTTTTTGCATTATAAATACATCTGCACTATTGTCTGCAGCACAGCTCCAGGAATGCAAAGTCACACCTCCGTGAACGGTTGTAAATTATCTTACAATACTGCAGAGGGGAAGAAGGTGAGGGGGCATGTTCGTTGGAAGATAGCTCTGAAGTGAATAACTAATGTATGCACTGTTAGTTTTTCAGCTGCTAGTTACAACGGAACATGCCTCCTCCCCCTCCACGAATGCATATCTCCGTGAACAGTTTGATTTCTCATAGCAAACTGAGAGAGGGAGGGGGAGGAGGCATGTTCCGTTGTAACTAGCAGCTGAAAAACTAACAGTGCATACATTAGTTATTCACTTCAGAGCTATCTTCCAACGAACATGCCCCCTCACCTTCTTCCCCTCTGTAGTATTGTAAGATAATTTACAACCGTTCACGGAGGTGTGACTGTGCATTCCTGGAGCTGTGCTGCAGACAATAGTGCAGATGTATTTATAATGCAAAAAAAGTGGCAGTGCTTTTATTATAATGCCTTCACAAACTGAATGTTTTTTTATGAGGCACATAAGATAAATATAATAATATATACAGCTAATGTAGCACTCGCACAGCTCCACAGTGAGTGAGTGTTCTGATAATCCTCTGACTTGATTAATAAAAGTATATGCCATGTTCATCACATGACTGCTGTGCCTGTGTGGCAATATGGCGGCATACATAGTTTTACCAAGTGCTGGATCAGCAGTTTGATTGAAGATACTCTAATTGAACTGTTTGAGGTAAACTGACCCTCAAGAATAGAGTTTCATGCGTAGTGTATTATTATTTATCAGTATAAGTTAGTTTAAAGGATTTTTTGAAGGTGTTATAGGTCCCTTTAAGGCTTTAGGTACATACTGTGAAAATTTCAGGAGAATTGCTGCATTTTTCACTGTTTTGTAAAATTATGTGCTCTTTTTATTTCTTAAAGGCACAGTAACGTTTTTTTCAAATTGTGTTTTTTATTTGATTAAAGTGTTTTCCAAGCCTGCTTGTATATATAACTAGTCTATTAAACATGTCTGACACTAAGGAAAATCCTTGTTCAATGTGTTTAGAAGCCATGGTGGAACCCCCTCTCAGAATGTGTCTCACTTGTACTGATATGTCTATACACTTTAAAGTTCATATTGTTGCACTTAAAAATGTGGCCCAAGATGATTCTCAGACTGAGGGTAACGAGGGTAGCCCGTCTGCCTCTCCCCAAGTGTCACAACCAGTTACGCCCGCGCAAGCGACGCCTAGTACCTCTAGTGCGTCTAACACTTTTACATTACAAGACTTAGCGGCAGTCATGGATAATTCTCTTACAGCCTTCTTATCTAAACTGCCCGTGTTACCCGCAAAGCGTGATAGCTCTGTTTTAAGAACAGATTATGAGCATTCTGACGCTTTGGTAGCCGTATCCGATATGCCCTCACAACACTCTGTAGTGGGAGCGAGGGATTTGATGTCTGAGGGAGAAGTCTCTGATTACAGGAAGGGTCCCTCCTCAGACAGATTCAGATACATTGGCTTTTAAATTTAAACTAGAACACCTCCGCGTTTTGCTTAGGGAGGTATTAGCTACTCTGGATGACTGCGACCCTTTGGTGATCCCAGAGAAATTGTGTAAAATGGACAAGTATAATTAGAATGTCTTCCAGCGCCCAACCTAATTCCTTAACGCTCCTGGATAATAGGGTACCTAGCTTACCCTAATTAGAAATACATATACAACAATAGTCCAAGAGTGCCAAAGGCAAAAGGAATAGTCTGATAAATTAAGTAAAAATAAGTTTAAAATGGTCAAACATTTATTAACAAATCATAATTATTAACATGGATCCATGTGTACTACATATATACATATACAAACTAAAAAGATTGAATTTTCGAATATAAAAACGATGTAAATGTAAAAGAAATATCATATGAGGTCTCTCCAAAATAGGGAGATCAACAGATACGGAGATCAACAATGGGAGTTAAAAAACTTGCAGTAAAGAAATATTGCATCTACTAAATGTGTCCAATAATTGTATTATATCCAATGGACGTATCCAATAAATGTGTCCTGGTAGTAAGACTTTCAATAAGGTAAATCCATAAGAAAAAATCCAGTACTGAAAACTAGTGAAGTCCAAACGAAAATTATGTGAATTCCGTGATAATAAATATATATATATATATATATATATATATATATATATATATATATATATATAGTGAAAAAATTAAAAATGTAAAAATTATGAAAAAAACTGTAAAAAACAAAAATATAAAAAAAAAATATATATATATATATAAATATATAAAAATATAAAAAAATTGAAGAAGTGAAAAAATGTGGAAAAAAAAACAATGTGTTATTAATTTGTGAATAAGTACAATGAAATAAGAAATAGGTGTAATCCAAATTGAAATTGAATGTTAATAAGTGATCCTCCTTATAAGTGTTTCCTTATAGGTGAATGTCTTGTATATATCCGTGTGAGTAGTGGAAGTTTTTCCTTCTGGTATCCTTTCAATAATTTCCTAGTAGTTCCTGTGAATAACAAAATATAACATAGTGCAATAACGTTTCCAAATATAAATGACTATGAGAAAGGCCTGATATAGAGGCCGAAACGCGTTGACAATTTGGTGAGCATTATTTTAATATAATTTATATTTGGAAACGTTATTGCACTATGTTATATTTTGTTATTCACAGGAACTACTAGGAAATTATTGAAAAGGATACCAGAAGGAAAAACTTCCACTACTCACACGGATTTTTTTATATTTTTTATATTTTTTATATATTTTTATATATATATATATATATATTTTTATATTTTTATTTTTGTTTTTTACAGTTTTTTTCATAATTTTTACATTTTTTATTTTTTCACCATATATGTATGTATATATGTGTATATATATATATATATATATATATATATATATATATATATATATATATATATATATATATATATATATATTTTATCACGGAATTCACATTTCGGATTTTTTCTTATGGATTTACCTTATTGAAAGTCTTACTACCAGGACACATCTATTGGATACGTCCATTGGATATAATACAATTATTGGACACATTTAGTAGATGCAATATTTCTTTACTGCAAGTTTTTTAACTCCCATTGTTGATCTCGGTATCTGTTGATCTCCCTATTTTGGAGAGACCTCATATGTTATTTCTTTTACATTTACATCGTTTTTATATTCGAAAATTCAATCTTTTTAGTTTGTATATGTATATATGTAGTACACATGGATCCATGTTAATAATTATGATTTGTTAATAAATGTTTGACCATTAACTTATTTTTACTTAATTTATCAGACTATTCCTTTTGCCTTTGGCGCTCTTGGACTATTGTTGTATTTTTAAAATGGACAAGTACCTAGAGGTCCCGGTTTACACGGATACGTTTCCGGTCCCTAAGAGGATTGCGGATATCGTTACTAGGGAGTGGGATAGACCAGGTGTTCCCTTTGCTCCCCCTCCTGTTTTTAAGAAAATGTTCCCCATACCTGACCCTGTGCGGGACTCGTGGCAGAAAGGTGGAGGGGGCTATTTCTACACTTGCTAAACGCCCAACCATACCAATTGAAGACAGTTGTGCTTTTAAAGACCCTATGGATAAGAAGTTAGAGGGTTTACTTAAGAAAATTTTTGTTCAACAAGGTTTTCTTCTCCAACCTATTGTCTGCATTATTCCTGTAACTACTGCAGCTGCTTTCTGGTTTGAGGCGCTGGAAGACTCGCTCCAGCTGGAGACCTCATATGAGGAAATTATGGATAGAATTAAGTCTCTAAAGCTAGATAATTCATTTATCACTGACGCCGCTTTCCAAATAGCTAAGTTAGCGGCGAAAAATTCAGGTTTCGCCATTTTGGCGCGCAGGGCGCTATGGCTAAAGTCCTGGTCGGCCGATGTGTCGTCTAAATCCAAGCTTTTGAACATTCCTTTCAAAGGAAAGACCCTTTTCGGGCCTGAATTGAAAGAGATTATTTCAGATATCACCAGGGGAAAAGGCCATGCTCTCCCTCAGGACAAGCCCTTTAAGACAAAGAACAAAGCTAATTTTCGTTCCTTTCGCAATTTCAGGATCTAGTAGGGGGCAGACTCTCTCTCTTCGCTCAGGCCTGGGCAAGAGATGTACACGATCCTTGGGCATTAGAGATTGTAGCCCAGGGATACCTTCTAGAATTCAAGGACTCTCCTCCAAGGGGAAGGTTCCACATTTCTCGTCTGTCTACAGATCAGACAAAGAAAGAGGCGTTTTTACGCTGTGTAGAAGATCTGCTTACAATGGGAGTGATCCACCCAGTTCCAATTGCAGAACAAGGACTGGGGTTTTACTCATACCTGTTTGTGGTTCCCAAAAAAGAAGGAACTTTCAGACCAATCCTGGATCTCAAAATTCTAAACAGATTCCTCAGAGTCCCATCATTCAAGATGGAGACCATTCGGACAATCTTACCAATGATCCAGGAGGGTCAATATATGACTACCGTGGATCTAAAGGATGCGTATCTGCACATTCCTATCCACAAAGATCATCACCAGTTTCTCAGGTTCGCCTTTCTGGACAAGCATTATCAGTTTGTGGCTCTTCCTTTCGGGTTGGCCACTGCTCCCAGAATTTTCACAAAGGTGCTAGGGTCCCTCCTGGCGGTTCTAAGGCCGCGGGGCATAGCAGTAGCGCCTTATCTAGACGACATCTTAATTCAGGCGTAGACTTTCCAAAGAACCAAGTCTCACACGGAGATCGTATTGGCCTTTCTGAGGTCTCACGGGTGGAAGGTGAACGTAAAAAAGAGTTCTCTCTCCCCCTCACAAGAGTTCCATTCCTAGGAACCCTGATAGACTCGGTAGAAATGAAAATATTTCTGACGGAGGTCAGAAAGTTAAAACTGTTAACTACTTGCCGAGCTCTAAATTCCATTCCTCGGCCATCTGTAGCTCAGTGCATGGAGACAATCGGACTAATGGTAGCGGCAATGGACATAGTCCCTTTTGCTCGGATACACCTCAGACCACTGCAACTATGCATGCTCAAACAGTGGAATGGGGATTATGCAGATTTGTCTCCTCAAATTCAGTTGGAACAGGAGACCAGAGATTCTCTTCTCTGGTGGTTGTCTCAGGATCACCAGTCTCAGGGAATATGTTTCCGCAGACCAGAGTGGATCATTGTAACAACCGACGCCAGTCTGTTAGGCTGGGGTGCGGTCTGGGACTCCCTGAAAGCTCAGGGCTTATGGTCTCGGGAAGAAGCTCTTCTCCCGATAAACATTCTGGAACTGAGGGCGATATTAAACGCTCTTCAGTCATGGCCTCAGCTAGCTGCGGCCAAATTCATCAGATTTCAGTCGGACAACATCACGACTGTAGCTTACGTCAATCATCAAGGGGGAACAAAGAGTTCCCTAGCAATGACGGAAGTAACCAAAATAATCAGGTGGGCGGAGGATCACTCCTGCCATCTCTCAGCAATTCACATCTCAGGAGTAGACAACTGGGAGGCGGATTTTCTAAGTTGTCAGACTTTTCACCCGGGGGAGTGGGAACTCCACCCAGAGACATTTGCCCAGCTGACTTAGCTTTGGGGCACTCCAGAGTTGGATCTGATAGCGTCCCGTCAGAACACCAAACTTCACCCGGGGGAGTGGGAACTCCACCCGGAGGTATTTGCTGACTCAGCTATGGGGCACTCCAGAATTGGATCTGATGGCGCCCCGTCAGAACACCAAACTTCCTCTTTACGGGTCCAGGTCCCGGGATCCCCAGGCGGTACTGATAGATGCTCTAGCAGCGCCTTGGTCCTTCAATCTGGCTTATGTTTTTCCACCGTTTCCTCTCCTCCCGCGTCTGGTTACCAGAATCAGGCAGGAGAAGGCTTCGGTGATTCTGATAGAGCCTGCGTGGCCACGCAGGACTTGGTATGCAGACCTAGTGCACATGTCATCTGTCCCACCATGGACATTGCCAATGAGGCAGGATCTTCTGATACAGGGTCCGTTCAAGCATCCAAATTTAGTTTCTCTACGTCTGACTGCTTGGAGATTGAACGCTTAATTCTATCTAAGCGTGGGTTCTCTGAGTCAGTTATAGATACTCTGATTCAGGCTAGAAAGCCTGTCACCAGGAAAATCTACCATAAGATATGGCGGAAATATCTTTGTTGGTGTGAATCCAATGGTTACTCATGGAGTAAGATTAGGATTCCCAGGATATTGTCTTTTCTCCAAGAAGGATTGGAGAAAGGATTGTCAGCTAGTTCCTTAAAAGGACAAATATCTGCTTTGTCTATCCTGTTACACAAGCGTCTGGCAGAGGTACCAGACATTCAAGCGTTTGCTCAGGCTTTAGTCAGAATCAAGCCCGTCTATAAACCTGTGGCTCCGCCATGGAGTTTGAATCTAGTTCTTTCAGTTCTTCAAGGGGTTCCGTTTGAACCTTTACATTCCATAGACATTAAGTTCAGCAGCCTCCTGAAAGAATTACTGCTTATTCTACCAGAGCAGTGACTTCCTCATGGGCTTTCAAAAATGAGGCTTCTGTTGAACAGATTTGTAAGGCAGCGACTTGGTCTTCACTGCATACTTTTGCCAAATTTTATAAATTCGATACTTTTGCTTCTTCGGAGGCTATTTTTGGGAGAACGGTTTTGCAAGCAGTGGTGCCTTCCATTTAAGGTTACCTGTCTTGTTCGCATTTAAGTCAGGTAAAAAAATTTTTGTTTAAACTACAGTCACCACTGCACCCTATGGTTTCTCCATTTTTCTTCCTAACCTTTGGTCGAATGACTGGGGGGTGGAGCTAGAGGGGGAGCTATATGGACAGCTTTGCTGTGTGCTCTCTTTGCCACTTCCTCTAGGGAATGAGAATATCCCACAAGTAAAGGATGAATCCGTGGACTGGATACACCGCAAGAGAGAGTAATTTATCAGATAAGCATAAATTCTGTTTTTTCTTTATATGTTGTTTTTTTCTCTTACATTTGCAAGATGTCTCAATCTGATCCTTTCTCAGAAATCACTGTTGGAACCCTGCGGCCTGATAACAGTTCTATCAAGCCTAAGTGCATTTGTTGTAAACTTGTGGAGGTTATACCTCCAGCTGTGGTGTGTAATAGTTGTCATGATAAACTTTTACATGCAGAAAATGTATCCATCAGTAGTAGTTCATTACCTGTTGCTGTTCCCTCAACATCTAATGCACAAGATATATCTGTAAATTTAAAAGAATTTATTTCTGATTCTATTCAGAAGGCTTTGTCTGCCATTCCGCCTTCTAATAAACGTAAAATGTCTTTTAAAACTTCTCATAAGGTTGATGAAATTTCAAATGACCAGCAACATACTGAATTATCCTTCTCTGTTGAGAAGATCCTGCCTCAGATATTGACACTGACAAATCATCTTCTTTATTTAAAATGGAGTATATTCGTTCTTTGTTAAAAGAAGTGTTGATTACATTGGATATGGAGGAAACTAGTCCTCTTGATATTAAACTAGTAAACGTTTAAAAATTCTGTTTTATAAACCTCCTGTGGTTATTCCAGAGGTTTTTCCAGTTCCTGATGCTATTTCTGATATGATTTCTAAAGAATGGAATAGGCCTGGTGGTACTTTTATTCCTTCTTCAATGTTTAAAAAAATTGTATCCTTTGTCAGCAGTTAGATTGGAGTTTTGGGAAAAGATTACCAAAGTTGATGTGGCTATCTCTACTCTTGCTAAACGTACTACTATTCCTATGGAAGATAGTACTTCTTTTAAAGATCCTTTAGATAAGAAACTTGAATCTTATCTAAGGAAAGCTTATGTATATTCAGGTCATCTTCTTAGGCCTGCAATTTCTTTTTTGATGTTGCAGCTGCTTCAACTTTTTGGTTGGAAACTTTAGTGCAACAGGTATCTGATCATGATTTGTCTAGCATTGTTAAGTTGATTAAACATGCTAATAATTTCATTTGTGATGCCATTTTTGATATTATCAAAATTGATGTTAAATCTATGTCTTTAGCTATTTTAGCTAGAAGAGCTTTGTGGCTCAAATCTTGGAATGCTGATATGACTTCTAAGTCCAGATTGCTATCTCTTTCTTTCCAAGGTAATAAATTATTTGGTTCTCAGTTGGATTCAATAATTTCAACTGTCGCTGGGGGAAGGGAGTTTTTTTTGCCTCAGGATAAAAAAACCTAAGGGTAAATCTAAAGCTTCTAACCGTTTTCGTTCCTTTTGAGAAAATAAGGAACAGAAACCTAATCCTTCCCACAAGGAATCGGTTTCCAATTGGAAGCATTCTAATTGGAGCCATTTAAGAGATCAATGCCAGCCCCCAAGTCCACATGAAGGTGCAGCCCTCATTCCAGGTCAGCTGGTAGGGGGCAGATTAAAATATTTCAAAGATGTTTGGCTCAATTTGGTCCAAAATCATTGGATTTAGAGTATTGTCTCTCAGGGGTACAGAATAGGATTTAGATTAAGACCGCCTGTGAGAAGATTTTTTTATCTCATGCATTCCAGCAAACCCAGTAAAGGCTCAGGCTTTCCTGAAGTGTGTTTCAGACCTGGAGTTATCAGGGGTAATCATGCCAGTTCCATTTCAGGAACAGGGTCTGGGGTTTTATTCAAATCTATTCATTGTCCCAAAGAAAGAAAATTCATTCAGACCAGTTTTGGATATAAAGATTTTGAATCGATATGTAAGAGTACCAACTTTCAAAATGGTGACTATAAGGACTATTCTGCCTTTTGTTCAGCAAGGGCATTATATGCCCACAATAGACTTACAGGATGCATATCTTCATATTCCGATTCATCCAGATCACTTTCAGTTCCTGAGATTCTCTTTTCTAGACAAGCATTACCAATTTGTTGCTCTTCCTTTTGGCCTGTAATCAGAGAGCAGGGTATTGCAGTGTTTCCTTATTTGGACAATATCTTGGTACTCGCTCAGTCTTTACGTTCTGCAGAATCTCACACGAATCAACTAGTGTTGTTTCTTCGAAGACATAATTGGAGGATCAATTTACTAATAAGTTCTTTGATTCCTCAGACAAAGGTAACCTTTTTAGGCTTCCAGATAGATTGTGTCCATGACTTTGTCTCTAACAGACAAGAAACGTTTGTAATTGGTTGCAGCCTGTCTGAACCTTCAGTCTCAGTCATTCCCTTCAGTAGCTATGTGCATGGAGGTTTTAGGTCTCATGACTGCATCATCGGACGCAATTCCCTTTGCTCATTTTCATATGAGACCTCTCCAGCTTTGTATGCTGAACCAATGGTGCAGGGATTATTCAAGAATATCACAATTAATATCCTTAAATCCCAATGTTCGACTTTCTCTGACATAGTGGTTAGATCACCATTGTATAATTCTAGGAGCCTCTTTCTTTCGTTCGTCCAACCTGGACTGTGATCACAACAGATGCAAGTCTTTCATGTTAGGGAGCTGGGGATCTCTGACAGCACAAGGAGTTTGGAAATCTCAAGAGGCGAGATTACCAATCAATATTTCTCTTGTAAACTGTATCCAGTCCACGGATTCATCCATTACTTGTGGGATATTCTCCTTCCCAACAAGAAGCTGCAAGAGGATCACCCACAGCAGAGCTGTCTATATAGCTCCTCCCCTAACTGCCACCTCCAGTCATTATCTTGCAGCTCTCGACAAGGGAAGTAGCTAGAGAGATGTGGTGAATTAGTGTAGTTTATCTTCAATCAAAAGTTTGTTATTTTTAAACGGTGCCGGCGTTGTACTGTTTTTTTACCTCTGGCAGAAATTAGAAGAAGAATTTGCCTGAGGTTTTTGATGATCTTAGCAGGTTGTAACTAAGGTCCACTGCTGTTCTCACACATAACTGAAGAGTATGGGGAAACTTCAGCTGGGAGAACGGCCTGCAGAATTAACTGCCCTGAGGTATGTTCAGTATATTTTTTTCTAGAGGATGATAAGAACTAGAAAATGCTGACAGTGCCTGATATAGTTAAGGTAAGCCTGATTGCAGTGATTTAATAACGACTGACATCATGCTTGCAGTAAAGGGTAATTTTCATATTACTTTCTATTATGGCTTAGTATGTAAAACGTTGTATATATAAAGGAACGGTTTTTACTGAGGTGATAAATCTTTATTTGGGGCCTAGTTTTCCACATGGCTGTTATTTTACTCCTAGGAATAGTTTTTTAAGGCCCTCTGACTTTGAGTGCATGGTGGGAGGGGCCTATTTTCGCGCTCTAATTGCGCAGTTGTTTTTTACATTCTGAGACATCCAGCTTCCCTGAAGGAGTCCCCTGTCATATTGGACCTCTGTAAAGGGTTTTTGTGCCTACAAAAGTCGTTTTATGGGAAGGTAAAAGCCACAGTAGAGCTGTGGCAGTTTGCTTGTGACTGTTATAACGTTTTTTACCGTTTTTTTTGCTTCGTTTTTGAACCTGAGGGGTTAATCATCCATTTGCAAGTGGGTGCAATGCTATTTTAGTCTATTATATACACTGTAATAATTTCATAGAGTTAACTGCTTTTTTCACTGTTTTGCATTTTTTTGTGTTTGTTTTTTTCCCTTAAAGGCATAGTACCGTTTTTTATATTCTGCTTTTTCACATTAATTAAAGTGTTTTCTAAGCTTGCTGGTCTGATTGCTAGTCTGTTTAAACATGTGTGACATAGAGGAAACTCCTTGTTCATTATGTTCCATTGTGGAACCCCCTCTTAGAATGTGTACAAAATGCACTGATCTTACTATAAGTTATAAAGACCATATTCTGGCTTTAAAAGATTTATCACCAGAGGAAAATGACAAGGGGGAAGTTATGCCGACTAACTCTCCCCACGTGTCAGAGCCTTTAACTCCCGCTCAAGGGGCGCCAAGTACATCTAGTGCGCCTATTGCGTATACTTTACAAGACATGGCGGCAGTTATGAATCATACTCTTACAGAAGTATTGTCCAAACTGCCAGGGTTACAAGGAAAGCGAGACCGCTCTGGGGCTAGAAAAAATACAGAGCTCTCTGACGCTTTAGTAGCTATGTCCGATATACCCTCACAATGTGCAGAAGCTGAAGAAGGAGAGCTTCTATCTGTGGGTGATTTTTCTGACTCAGGGAAGACACTTCAACCTGATTCTGATATGTCTACATTTAAATTTAACCCCTTAACGACCGAGGACGTGCAGGGTACGTCCTCAAAAAAAAAGGCAGTTAATGCCTGAGAACGTACCCTGCACGTCCTCTGTGTGGAAAGCAGCTGGAAGCGATCCTGCTCGCTTCCAGCTGCTTTCCGGTTATTGCAGTGATGCCTCGATATGGAGGCATCCTGCAATAACCTTTGGTAGCCATCCGGTGCAGAGAGAGCCACTCTGTGGCCCTCTCTGCACCGGAGATCGGTGGCTCCCTGCTTTGTTGGGTGGGAGCCGAGGCGGGTGGCGGCCATCGATGGCCCTGGTTATGTGCAGGGGGGGCGGGATCGTGGGCGGGGACGAGCGGGTGCGCGCACGGACACGGGAGGGCGGGGGCGGGCGCGTGCACGGGGAGGGAGCGGGTGGGAACCGCTACACTACAGAAAATGAATTAATAAAAAATGTATAAATTTCTAAATAATAATAATAAATTTTAAAAAAAAAAGATCAGCAAGGTGGTGGGGGATTGTCTGTGTGGGGGGGGAAGCTACATTACAGAAAAAAGCCAAAAAAAATAAAAAAAAGCACTTTTTTTTGCAAACTGGGTACTGGCAGACAGCTGCCAGTACCCAAGATGGCCCCCAATGAGGCAGAGGGGAGGGTTAGAGAGCGGTTTTGGGGGGGATCAGGGAGGTTGGGGGCTAAGGGGGGGATCCTACACCCTAGCATATGTAAATATGCTAAAAAAAATTTTTATTTTTTTTAAAAAACCCTTTTATTTTAGTACTGGCAGACTTTCTGCCAGTACTTAAGATGGCGGGGACAATTGTGGGGTGGGGGAGGGAAGGGAGCTGTTTGGGAGGGATCAGGGGGTGGGATGTGTCAGGTGGGAGGCTGATCTCTACACTAAAGCTAAAATTAACCCTGCAAGCTCCCTACAAACTCCCTAATTAACCCCTTCACTGCTAGCCATAATACACGTGTGAGGCGCAGCAGGATTTAGCGGCCTTCTAATTACCAGAAAGCAACGCCAAAGTCATATATGTCTGCTATTTCTGAACAAAGGGGATCCCAGACAAGTATTTACAACCATTTGTGCCATAATTGCACAAGCTGTTTGTAAATTATTTCAGTGAGAAACCTAAAATTGTGAAAAATTTAACTTTTCTCCAACATAGGTGTGTCCGGTCCACGGCGTCATCCTTACTTGTGGGATATTCTCTTCCCCAACAGGAAATGGCAAAGAGCCCAGCAAAGCTGGTCACATGATCCCTCCTAGGCTCCGCCTACCCCAGTCATTCTCTTTGCCGTTGTACAGGCAACATCTCCACGGAGATGGCTTAGAGTTTTTTAGTGTTTAACTGTAGTTTTTATTATTCAATCAAGAGTTTGTTATTTTGAAATAGTGCTGGTATGTACTATTTACTCAGAAACAGAAAAGAGATGAAGATTTCTGTTTGTATGAGGAAAATGATTTTAGCAACCGTCACTAAAATCCATGGCTGTTCCACACAGGACTGTTGAGAGCAATTAACTTCAGTTGGGGGAACAGTGAGCAGTCTCTTGCTGCTTGAGGTATGACACATTCTAACAAGACGATGTAATGCTGGAAGCTGTCATTTTCCCTATGGGATCCGGTAAGCCATGTTTATTACGATCGTAAATAAGGGCTTCACAAGGGCTTATTAAGACTGTAGACCTTTTTTGGGCTAAATCGATTCATTATTAACACATATTTAGCCTTGAGGAATCATTTTATTTGGGTATTTTGATATAATAATATCGGCAGGCACTGTTTTAGACACCTTATTCTTTAGGGACTTTCCCAAAGCATAGGCAGAGCCTCATTTTCGCGCCGGTGTTGCGCACTTGTTTTTGAGAGGCATGGCATGCAGTCGCATGTGAGAGGAGCTCTGATACTTAGAAAGACTTTCTGAAGGCGTCATTTGGTATCGTATTCCCCTTTGGGCTTGGTTGGGTCTCAGCAAAGCAGATACCAGGGACTGTAAAGGGGTTAAAGTTCAAAACGGCTCCGGTTCCGTTATTTTAAGGGTTAAAGCTTCCAAATTTGGTGTGCAATACTTTTAAGGCTTTAAGACACTGTGGTGAAAATTTGGTGAATTTTGAACAATTCCTTCATGTTTTTTCGCAATTGCAGTAATAAAGTGTGTTCAGTTTAAAATTTAAAGTGACAGTAACGGTTTTATTTTAAAACGTTTTTTGTACTTTGTTATCAAGTTTATGCCTGTTTAACATGTCTGAACTACCAGATAGACTGTGTTCTGAATGTGGGGAAGCCAGAATTCCTATTCATTTAAATAAATGTGATTTATGTGACAATGACAATGATACCCAAGATGATTCCTCAAGTGAGGGGAGTAAGCATGGTACTGCATCATTCCCTCCTTCGTCTACACGAGTCTTGCCCACTCAGGAGGCCCCTAGTACATCTAGCGCGCCAATACTCCTTACTATGCAACAATTAACGGCTGTAATGGATAATTCTGTCAAAAACATTTTAGCCAAAATGAACACTTATCAGCGTAAGCGCGACTGCTCTGTTTTAGATACTGAAGAGCATGACGACGCTGATAATAATGTTTCTGAAGGGCCTCTAACCCAGTCTGATGGGGCCAGGGAGGTTTTGTCTGAGGGAGAAATTACTGATTCAGGGAACATTTCTCAACAAGCTGAACCTGATGTGATTACATTTAAATTTAAGTTGGAACATCTCCGCATTCTGCTTAAGGAGGTATTATCCACTCTGGATGATTGTGACAAGTTGGTCATCCCAGAGAAACTATGTAAAATGGACAAGTTCCTAGAGGTGCCGGGGCTCCCAGAAGCTTTTCCTATACCCAAGCGGGTGGCGGACATTGTTAATAAAGAATGGGAAAGGCCCGGTATTCCTTTCGTCCCTCCCCCCATATTTAAAAAATTGTTTCCTATGGTCGACCCCAGAAAGGACTTATGGCAGACAGTCCCCAAGGTCGAGGGAGCGGTTTCCACTTTAAACAAACGCACCACTATACCCATAGAGGATAGTTGTGCTTTCAAAGATCCTATGGATAAAAAATTAGAAGGTTTGCTTAAAAAGATGTTTGTTCAGCAGGGTTACCTTCTACAACCAATTTCATGCGTTGTCCCTGTCGCTACAGCCGCATGTTTCTGGTTCGATGAGCTGATAAAGGCGGTCGATAGTGATTCTCCTCCTTATGAGGAGATTATGGACAGAATCAATGCTCTCAAATTGGCTAATTCTTTTACCCTAGACGCCACTTTGCAATTGGCTAGGTTAGCGGCTAAGAATTCTGGGTTTGCTATTGTGGCGCGCAGAGCGCTTTGGTTGAAATCTTGGTCGGCTGATGCGTCTTCCAAGAACAAGCTACTTAACATTCCTTTCAAGGGGAAAACGCTGTTTGGCCCTGACTTGAAAGAGATTATCTCTGATATCACTGGGGGTAAGGGCCACGCCCTTCCTCAGGATCGGCCTTTCAAGGCAAAAAATAAACCTAATTTTCGTCCCTTTCGTAGAAACGGACCAGCCCAAAGTGCTACGTCCTCTAAGCAAGAGGGTAATACTTCTCAAGCCAAGCCAGCTTGGAGACCAATGCAAGGCTGGAACAAGGGAAAGCAGGCCAAGAAACCTGCCACTGCTACCAAGACAGCATGAAATGTTGGCCCCCGATCCGGGACCGGATCTGGTGGGGGGCAGACTCTCTCTCTTCGCTCAGGCTTGGGCAAGAGATGTTCTGGATCCTTGGGCGCTAGAAATAGTCTCCCAAGGTTATCTTCTGGAATTCAAGGGGCTTCCCCCAAGGGGGAGGTTCCACAGGTCTCAGTTGTCTTCAGACCACATAAAAAGACAGGCATTCTTACATTGTGTAGAAGACCTGTTAAAAATGGGAGTGATTCATCCTGTTCCATTAAGAGAACAAGGGATGGGGTTCTACTCCAATCTGTTCATAGTTCCCAAAAAAGAGGGAACGTTCAGACCAATCTTAGATCTCAAGATCTTAAACAAGTTTCTCAAGGTTCCATCGTTCAAGATGGAAACCATTCGAACTATTCTTCCTTCCATCCAGGAAGGTCAATTCATGACCACGGTGGATTTAAAGGATGCGTATCTACATATTCCTATCCACAAGGAACATCATCGGTTCCTAAGGTTCGCATTCCTGGACAAGCATTTCCAGTTCGTGGCGCTTCCTTTCGGATTAGCCACTGCTCCAAGGATTTTCACAAAGGTACTAGGGTCCCTTCTAGCTGTGCTAAGACCAAGGGGCATTGCTGTAGTACCTTACTTGGACGACATTCTGATTCAAGCGTCGTCCCTTCCTCAAGCAAAGGCTCACACGGACATAGTCCTGGCCTTTCTCAGATCTCACGGATGGAAAGTGAACGTGGAAAAGAGTTCTCTATCTCCGTCAACAAGGGTTCCCTTCTTGGGAACAATAATAGACTCCTTAGAAATGAGGATATTTCTGACAGAGGCCAGAAAAACGAAACTTCTAGACTCTTGTCGGATACTTCATTCCGTTCCTCTTCCTTCCATAGCTCAGTGCATGGAAGTGATCGGGTTGATGGTAGCGGCAATGGACATAGTTCCTTTTGCGCGCATTCATCTAAGACCATTACAACTGTGCATGCTCAGTCAGTGGAATGGGGATTATACAGACTTGTCTCCGAAGATACAAGTAAATCAGAGGACCAGAGACTCACTCCGTTGGTGGCTGTCCCTGGACAACCTGTCACGAGGGATGACATTCCGCAGACCAGAGTGGGTCATTGTCACGACCGACGCCAGTCTGATGGGCTGGGGCGCGGTCTGGGGATCCCTGAAAGCTCAGGGTCTTTGGTCTCGGGAAGAATCTCTTCTACCGATAAATATTCTGGAACTGAGAGCGATATTCAATGCTCTCAAGGCTTGGCCTCAGCTAGCGAGGGCCAAGTTCATACGGTTTCAATCAGACAACATGACAACTGTTGCGTACATCAACCATCAGGGGGGAACAAGGAGTTCCCTAGCGATGGAAGAAGTGACCAAAATCATTCTATGGGCGGAGTCTCACTCCTGCCACCTGTCCGCTATCCACATCCCAGGAGTGGAAAATTGGGAAGCGGATTTTCTGAGTCGTCAGACATTGCATCCGGGGGAGTGGGAACTCCATCCGGAAATCTTTGCCCAAGTCACTCAGCTGTGGGGCATTCCAGACATGGATCTGATGGCCTCTCGTCAGAACTTCAAAGTTCCTTGCTACGGGTCCAGATCCAGGGATCCCAAGGCGGCTCTAGTGGATGCACTAGTAGCACCTTGGACCTTCAAACTAGCTTATGTGTTCCCGCCGTTTCCTCTCATCCCCAGGCTGGTAGCCAGGATCTATCAGGAGAGGGCGTCGGTGATCTTGATAGCTCCTGCGTGGCCACGCAGGACTTGGTATGCAGATCTGGTGAATATGTCATCGGCTCCACCTTGGAAGCTACCTTTGAGACGAGACCTTCTTGTTCAGGGTCCGTTCGAACATCCGAACCTGGTTTCACTCCAGCTGACTGCTTGGAGATTGAACGCTTGATCTTATCGAAGCGAGGGTTCTCAGATTCTGTTATCGATACTCTTGTTCAGGCCAGAAAGCCTGTAACTAGAAAGATTTACCACAAAATTTGGAAAAAATATATCTGTTGGTGTGAATCTAAAGGATTCCCTTGGGACAAGGTTAAGATTCCTAAGATTCTATCCTTCCTTCAAGAAGGATTGGAAAAAGGATTATCTGCAAGTTCCCTGAAGGGACAGATTTCTGCCTTGTCTGTGTTACTTCACAAAAAGCTGGCAGCTGCGCCAGATGTTCAAGCCTTTGTTCAGGCTCTGGTTAGAATTAAGCCTGTTTACAAACCTTTGACTCCTCCTTGGAGTCTCAATTTAGTTCTTTCAGTTCTTCAGGGGGTTCCGTTTGAACCCTTACATTCCGTTGATATTAAGTTATTATCTTGGAAAGTTTTGTTTTTAGTTGCAATCTCTTCTGCTAGAAGAGTTTCAGAATTATCTGCTCTGCAGTGTTCTCCTCCTTATCTGGTGTTCCATGCAGATAAGGTGGTTTTACGTACTAAACCTGGTTTTCTTCCAAAAGTTGTTTCTAACAAAAACATTAACCAGGAGATTATCGTTCCTTCTCTGTGTCCGAAACCAGTTTCAAAGAAGGAACGTTTGTTGCACAATTTGGATGTTGTTCGCGCTCTAAAATTCTATTTAGATGCTACAAAGGATTTTAGACAAACATCTTCCTTGTTTGTTGTTTATTCCGGTAAAAGGAGAGGTCAAAAAGCAACTTCTACCTCTCTCTCTTTTTGGATTAAAAGCATCATCAGATTGGCTTACGAGACTGCCGGACGGCAGCCTCCCGAAAGAATCACAGCTCATTCCACTAGGGCTGTGGCTTCCACATGGGCCTTCAAGAACGAGGCTTCTGTTGATCAGATATGTAGGGCAGCGACTTGGTCTTCACTGCACACTTTTACCAAATTTTACAAGTTTGATACTTTTGCTTCTTCTGAGGCTATTTTTGGGAGAAAGGTTTTGCAAGCCGTGGTGCCTTCCATTTAGGTGACCTGATTTGCTCCCTCCCTTCATCCGTGTCCTAAAGCTTTGGTATTGGTTCCCACAAGTAAGGATGACGCCGTGGACCGGACACACCTATGTTGGAGAAAACAGAATTTATGTTTACCTGATAAATTACTTTCTCCAACGGTGTGTCCGGTCCACGGCCCGCCCTGGTTTTTTTAATCAGGTCTGATAATTTATTTTCTTTAACTACAGTCACCACGGTACCATATGGTTTCTCCTATGCAAATATTCCTCCTTAACGTCGGTCGAATGACTGGGGTAGGCGGAGCCTAGGAGGGATCATGTGACCAGCTTTGCTGGGCTCTTTGCCATTTCCTGTTGGGGAAGAGAATATCCCACAAGTAAGGATGACGCCGTGGACCGGACACACCGTTGGAGAAAGTAATTTATCAGGTAAACATAAATTCTGTTTTTTTTCAATTTGATCGCATTTGGCGGTGAAATGGTGGCATGAAATATACCAAAATGTGCCTAGATCAATACTTGGGGTTGTCTACTATACTACACTAAAGCTAAAATTAACCCTACAAGCTCCCTAAAAGCTCCCTAATTAACCCCTTAACTGCTGGGCATAATACACTTGTGGTGCGCAGTGGCATTTAGCGGCCTTCTAATTACCAAAAAGCAACGCCAAAGCCATATATGTCTGCTATTTCTGAACAAAGGGGATCCCAGAGAAGAATTTACAACCATTTATGCCATAATTGCACAAGTTGTTTGTAAATAATTTCAGTGAGAAACCAAAAGTTTGTGAAAAAATTTGTGAAAAAGTGAACTATTTTTTGTATTTGATCGCATTTGGCGGTGAAATGGTGGTATGAAATATACCAAAATTGTCCTAGATCAATACTTTGGGATGTCTACTAAAAAAAAATATATACATGTCAAGGGATATTCAGGGATTCCTGAACGATATTAGTGTTCTAATGTAACTAGCGCTAATTTTGGAAAAAAGTGGTTTGGAAATAGCAAAGTGCTACTTGTATTTATGGCCCTATAACTTGCACAAAAAGCAAAGAACATGTAAACATTGGGTATTTCTAAACTCAGGACAAAATTTTGAAACTATTTAGCATGGGTGTTTTTTGGTGGTTGTAGATATGTAACAGATTTTGGGGGTCAAAGTTAGAAAAAGTGTGTTTTTTTTCAATTTTTCCTCATATTTTATATTTTTTTTTATAGTAAATTATAAGATATGATGAAAATAATGGTATCTTTAGAAAGTCCATTTAGTGGCGAGAAAAACGGTATATAATATGTGTGGGTACAGTAAATGAGTAAGAGGAAAATTACAGCTAAACACAAACACCTCAAAAAGGTAAAAATAGCCTTGGTCCCAAACGGACAGAAAATGGAAAAGTGCTGTGGTCATTAAGGGGTTAAGCTTGAACACCTCCACATGTTGCTCAGGGAGGTTTTAGCAACTCTGGATGACTGTGACGCCATTGTAGTCCAAGAGAAATTGTGTAAATTGGATAAATACTACGCAGTGCCTGTTTACACTGAGGTTTTTCCAATACCTAAGAGGTTTTCAGAAATTATTACTAAGGAATGGGATAGACCAGTTGTAACGTTCTCTCCCCCTCCTGTTTTTAAAAAAATGTTTCCCATAGATGCCGCTACACGGGACTTGTGGCAAACGGTCCCTAAGGTGGAGGGAGCAGTCTCTACTCTAGCGAATCGTACAACTATCCCTGTCGAGGACAGTTGTGCTTTTCTAGATCCAATGGACAAAAAATTAGAGGGTTACCTTAAAGGGACATTATACACTCATTTTTTCTTTGCATATATGTTTTGTAGATGATCTATTTATATAGCCCATAAAGTTTTTTTTAAAAATAAATGTATAGTTTTGCTTATTTTTAAATAACATTGCTCTGATTTTCAGACTCCTAACCAAGCCCCAAAGTTTTATGTGAATACTGTCAGCTACCTTCTCCAGCTTGCTGCTGTTTGTGTAAAGGGTCTTTTCATATGCAAAAGAAGTGGGAGGGGGGAGTGTCTTATTTGCCACTTGCAGTGGGCTTTCCAGCTACCTTTTCAACAGAGCCAAACTGACAGCTTCTAAGTAAGTTTTTAAACCATTTTATACTGGATTTTTATATCAGTATCTGTGCATCTTATTCTTTATAGTAGTGTCTATTACATGCAGTTATATGAAAATGAGTGTATACTGTCCCTTTAAGAAAATTTTTATTCAACAAGGTTTTATTCTCCAGCCCCTTGCATGCATTGCCCCTGTCCCTGCTGCTGCGGCCTTCTGGTTTGAGTCTTTAGAAGAGGCTCTACAGGTAGAAACCCCATTGGATGATATCCTTGACAAGCTTAAAGCTCTTAAGCTAGCCAATTCATTTGTTTCTGACGCCGTTGTTCATTTAACCAAACTAACGGCTAAGAACTCAGGTTTTGCTATTCAGGCGCGTAGGGCACTCTGGCTTAAATGATAAATAAATATATAGCTCCAGCGCCAAGAATGCCACTACACCAGCTCCTATGTGCAAAATCTCCTGATCAGATTTCAGGTTAAACAGTTTGTATAGGCTAGAAGGAGCGCTTAGATCTCTTAGAGGGATCTTAGCTGTGTATAGTCTGAGGGTTAATTAGGAAATGGTCTGTGTAGGTTTAAAATGTATACATATTTATTCCATAATAAAAAGTTAGTAAAACCAATCACAACTGCTAAAACAATAATGATAATTCACATTTCTAAAAATTATACAGGATTATCCACAGTGCTAAAAATTATTCTCCACAATGCTAAAAATGATTCTTGTGGTACCTTAAGAAATACCTTTGAAATTATATAAATAAAATAAGTTGATATTAACACAAAAATGTGTGCTATATGAGGTAATGCTGGGATTCTTAAAAGTGTATAAAAATATGTGACCTTCAGGTGTACACCTTTTTGGAGTTGCACGCGGCGTGAAGGTGAATAAAAAATAAAATGGGTGATAATTAGTGACACAAAAATACGTGACACAAAAATATAGTTGACATAAAAATTTAGTTCATGTGAAAAAATGTATGAAAAAATATATATAGTTCATGTGAAAAAATAATACCAAGTGAAACAATATCAAGTGAAAAAATATATATCAAATGAAAAAATAGTCCAAGTTCACTCTTGCCATCTATCAGCTATCCATATCCCAGGAGTAGAGAACTGGGAGGCGGATTTTCTAAGTCGACAGACTTTTCATCCGGGGGAGTGGGAACTCCATCCGGAGGTGTTTGCACAGTTGATTCAACTTTGGGGCAAACCAGAACTGGATCTCATGGCGTCTCGTCAGAACGCCAAGCTTCCTTGTTACGGATACAGGTCCAGGGATCCCAAGGCAGCGCTGATAGATGCTCTAGCAGCGCCTTGGTCTTTCAACCTGGCTTATGTGTTTCCACCGTTTCCTCTGCTCCCTCGTCTGATTGCCAAGATCAAGCAGGAGAGAGTTTCGGTGATTTTGATAGCACCTGCGTGGCCACGCAGGACTTGGTATGCAGATCTGGTGGACATGTCATCCCTTCCACCATGGACTCTACCGCTGAGGCAGGACCTTCTACTTCAGGGTCCTTTCAACCATCCAAATCTAATTTCTCTGCGTCTGACTGCTTGGAGATTGAACGCTTGATTTTCTCCGAATCGGTCATTGATACCTTAATTCAGGCTCGAAAGCCTGTCACCAGGAAAATCTATCATAAGATATGGTGTAAATATCTTCATTGGTGTGAGTCCAAGGGTTACTCATGGAGTAAAGTCAGGATTCCCAGGATATTATCTTTTCTCCAAAAAGGATTGGAGAAGGGATTGTCAGCTAGTTCCTTAAAGGGACAGATTTCTGCTCTGTCTATTCTTTTGCACAAGCGTCTGGCAGATGTTCCAGACGTTCAGGCGTTTTGTCAGGCTTTAGTTAGAATCAAGCCTGTGTTTAAACCTGTTGCTCCGCCATGGAGTTTAAATTTAGTTCTTAAAGTTCTTCAAGGGGTTCCGTTTGAACCTCTGCATTCCATAGATATTAAGCTTTTATCTTGGAAAGTTCTGTTTTTGGTAGCTATCTCTTCGGCTCGAAGAGTTTCAGAGTTATCTTCCTTACAGTGTGATTCCCCTTATCTGATCCTGATCTTCCATGCAGATAAGGTAGTTTTGCGTACCAAACCTGGGTTTCTTCCTAAGGTGGTATCTAATAAGAATATCAATCAGGAGATTGTAGTTCCGTCACTGTGTCCTAATCCTTCTTCAAAGAAGGAACGTCTATTATACAATCTTGACGTGGTTCGTGCTTTAAAGTTTTATTTACAAGCTACTAAAGATTTTCGTCAAACATCTGCATTGTTTGTTGTCTACTCTGGACAGTGGAAAGGCCAAAAGGCTTCAGCAACTTCTTTCTTTCTGGTTAAGAAGTATAATCCGCTTAGCTTATGAGACTGCTGGCCAGCAGCCTCCTGAAAGAATTACAGCTCATTCCACTAGAGCGGTGGCTTCCACATGGGCTTTTAAAAATGAGGCTTCTGTTGAACAGATTTGTAAGGCGGCGACTTGGTCCTCGCTTCATACTTTTTCTAAATTCTACAAATTTGATACTTTTGCTTCTTCGGAGGCTATTTTTGGGAGAAAGGTTTTACAGGCAGTGGTACCTTCCGTTTAAGCGCCTGCCTTGTCCCTCCCTTCATCCGTGTCCTATAGCTTTGGTATTGGTATCCCACAAGTAATGGATGAATCCGTGGACTGGATACACCTTACAAGAGAAAACAAAATTTATGCTTATCTGATAAATTTCTTTCTCTTGTGGTGTATCCAGTCCACGGCCAGCTCCGTCATTTTAAGGCAGGTGTTTTTTATTTTTAAACTACAGTCACCACTGCACCCTATAGTTTCTCCTTTCTCTTGCTTGTCTTCGGTCAAATGACTGGAGGTGGCAGTTAGGGGAGGAGCTATATAGACAGCTCTGCTGTGGGTGATCCTCTTGCAGCTTCCTGTTGGGAAGGAGAATATCCCACAAGTAATGGATGAATCCGTGGACTGGATACACCACAAGAGAAATAAATTTATCAGGTAAGCATACATTTTGTTTTTGGAACTCGTGCGATTCTGAGGGCTCTTCAGTTTTGGCCTCTGTTGAAAAGAGAACCGTTCATTTGTTTTCAGACAGACAATATCACAACTTTGGCATATGTCAATCATCAGAGTGGGACTCACAGTCCTCAAACTATGAAAGAAGTATCTTGGATACTTGTTTGGGCGGAATCCAGCCCCTGCCTAATTTCTGCGGTTTATATCCCAGGTATAGACAATTGGGAAGCGAATTACCTCAGTCGTCAGACTTTACATCCAAGAGAATGGTCTCTCCACCCAGATGTGTTTTCTCAAGTTGTTCAGATGTGGTGGGCTTCCAAAAATAGATCTGATGACATCTCATCTAAACAAAAAAACTTCCCAGGTACCTGTCCAGGGATCCTCAGGCGGAAGCAGTGGATGCATTGACACTTCCTTGGAGTTATCAACCTGCTTATATTTCTCTTGTTAAGTGTATCCAGTCCACGGATCATCCATTACTTATGGGATATATTCTCCTTCCCAACAGGAAGTTGCAAGAGTCCACCCACAGCAAAGCTGCTATATAGCTCCTCCCCTAACTGCCATTACCAGTCATTCTCTTGCAAGCCTCAACATAGATAGGAGGTCGTGAGAGTCTGTGGTGTTTTATACTTAGTTTATTCTTCAATCAAAAGTTTGTTATTTTTAAATGGCACCGGAGTGTGCTGTTTATCTCAGGCAGTATTTGGAAGAAGAATCTGCCTGCGTTTTTCTATGATCTTAGCAGAAGTAACTAAGATCCATTTGCTGTTCTCACACATTCTGAGGAGTGAGGTACTTCAGAGGGGGAATGGCGTGCAGGTTTTCCTGCAGATAAGGTATGTGCAGTAAAATATTTTTCTAGGAATGGAATTGACTAAGAAAATACTGCTGATACCGAAGTAATGTAAGTAAAGCCTTAAATGCAGCGATAGCGACTGGTATCAGGCTTATTAATAGAGATACATACTCTTATAAAAATGTGTTTTAAAACGTTTGCTGGCATGTTTAATCGTTTTTTAACGTACATTGGTGATAACACTGTAATGTTGGTATAGCCTTAAATGCAGTAAAAGCGACTGGTATCAGGCTTATTAATAGAGATACATACTCTTGTAAAAATGTGTTTTAAAACGTTTGCTGGCATGTTTAATCGTTTTTTAACATATGTTTGGTGATAAATCTTATTGGGGCCTAAGTTTTTCTACATGGCTGGCTTAAAATTTGCATAGAAACAGTTAACTGAAGCTTCCCACTGTTGTAATATGAGTGGGAGGGGCCTAATTTAGCGCTTTTTTGCGCAGTTAAAATTACAAAATGAATCATCCAGATTCCCTCAGCAGTCCCATGAATACTACAGGACATTTCTAAAGGGCTAAAAAGACTTCCAAAATCGTTTATAGGGAAGGTAATCCACAGCTCTGCTGTGGCAGTTTTGTTGTGTCTGTTTTTAAAAACGTCTGTCGTTTTTTTGATCTGTTTTTTGCATTAAGGAGTTAATCATCCATTTGCAAGTGGGTGCAATGCTCTGTTACCTTATTACATGTACTGTAAAAATTGTTTGTTTTACTGCCTTTTTTCACTGTTTTTCAAATTTTGACAAAATTTGTTTCTCTTAAAGGCACAGTAACGTTTTATATATTTGCTTGTTAACTTGATTTAAAGTGTTTTCCAAGCTTACTAGTCTCATTATTAGTCTGTTCTAACATGTCTGACATAGAGGAAGCTCTGTGTTCATTATGTTTAAAAGCCATGGTGGAACCCCATCTTAGAATGTGTACCAGATGTACTGATTTCATGTTAAACAATAAAGATCATTTTTTGTCTTTAAAAACATTATCACCAGAGGATTCTGTCGAGGGGGTAGTTATGCCGACTAACTCTCCCCACGTGTCAGACCTTTTGACTCCCCCTTCAGGGACTCACGCTCAAATGGCGCCAAGTACATCAAGGGCGCCCATAGCGTTTATTTTACAAGACATGGCAAAGGTGGTGAATAATACTCTGGCAGCAGTATTAGTCAGACTACCTGAAATTAAAGGAAAGCAAGATAGCTCTGGGGGTAGATACAGAGCATACAGACGCTTTAAGAACCATGTCTGATACTACCTCACAATATGCTTAGTCTGTGGGTGATATTTTTGACTCAGGGAAGATGATTTAACCTGATTCTGATATTTCTACATTTAAAATTTATGCTTGAGAACCTCCACTTGTTGCTCAGGGAGGCTTTGGCTGCTCTGAATGAATGTGAACAATCGCAGGGCCAGAGAAATTGTGTAGACTGGATAAATAATATGCAGTGCCGGTGTGTACTGATGTTTTTCCAATACCTAAAGAGGTTTACTAAAAAATTTTTTAATAAGGAATGGGATAGACCAGGTGTGCCGTTCTCTTCCCCTCCTATTTTTTAGAAGAATGTTTTCTAATAGTTACCACCACACGGGACTTCTGGCAGACAGTTCCTAAGGTGGAGAGAAGAGTTTCTACTCTAGCTAAGCGTACCACTACCTCTGGCGAGGACAGTTGTGCTTTTTAGATCCAATGGATAAAAAATGTTTATTCAACAGGGTTTTATCCTGCAGCCCCTTGCATACATTGCTTCTGTCACTGCTGCTGCAGCGTTCTGGTTTGAGTCTCTTGATGAGGCTTTACAGTTAGCGACTCCATTGGATGAATATAGTTGACAAGCTTAAGCTAGCCAATTCCTTTGTTTCTGATGCCTTTGTTCATTTGACTAGACTAACGGCTAAGAATTCTGTTTTTTACTATACTGGCGCGCAGAGCGCTATGGCTTATATCATGGTCAGCTGTCGTGACTTTAATAAATAAGCTACTTAACTTCCCTTCAAGGGGCAGACCCTATTCGGGCCTGGTTTGAAGGAGATTATTGCTTATATCACTGGAGGAAAAGGTCATGCCCTTCCTCAGGATAGGTCCAAATCAAGGTCCAAAAAAGGTCTAATTTTCGTGCCTTTCAAAACTTCAGGGCAGGTGTGGCATCCACTTCCTCTAAGGCAAAACAAGAGGGAATTTTTGCTCAGTCCAAGGCGGTCTGGAGACAATCGGACCTGGAACAAAGATAAGCAGGCCAAGGAGCCTGCTGCTGCCTCTAAGACAGCATGAAGGAACGGACCCCTATCCGGTAACGGATCCTATAGGGGGCAGACTTTCATTCTTCGCCCAGGCGTGGGCAAGAGATACCCAGGATCCCTAGGCATTGGAATTTATATCCCAGAGATATCTTCTGGATTTCAAAGATTCCCCCCCAAAAAAAGGGGAGATTTCGCCTTTCACAATTATCTGCAAACCAGATAAAGAAGGAGGCATTCTTACATTGTGTACGAGTCCTATCCAGTTCCAAGAGAGGAACAGGGACAGAGTTTTACTCAAATCTGTTTGTGGTTCCCAAGGAGAGGGAACCTTCAGACCTATTTTGGATCTAAAGATCTTAAACAAATTCCTCAGAATTCCGTCATTTAAGATGGAAACTATTCGTGCCATCTTAACTATGATCCAGGAGAGTCAATAGAGGACTACAATGGATTTGAAGGATGCTTATCCTCACATTATGATGCATAAAGATCACCATCGTTTTTCAGGTTTGCCTTTCTAGACAGGCATTACCAGTTTGTAGCTCTTTCCTTTGGGATATCTACAGCCCCAAGAATCTTTATGGAGGTTCTGGGGTCGCTTTGGCGGTCCTTAGGCCGCGGGGCATAGAAGTGGCCCCTTATTTAGACGACATCCTGATACAGGCGTCAAACATCCAAATTGCCAAGTCTCATACGGACGTAGTACTGGCATTTCTGAGATCACATGGGTGGAAAGTGAACAAGGAAAGAGTTCTCTATCCCCAATCTCAAGGGTTTCCCTCCTAGGGACTCTGATAGATTTTGTAGAAATGAAAATTTACCTGACGGAGTCCAGGTTCTCAAAGTTCTAATTTTCTGCCGTGTTTTTCATCCGCGCCCTTCGGTGGCTCAGTACATGAATGAAATCGGCTTAATGGTAGCGGCAAGGGACATAGTACCGTTTGCACGTCTACACTTCAGACCGCTGCAACTATGCATGCTCAGTCAGAGGAACGGGATTACACAGATTTGTCCCTCTGTTAAACCTGGACCAAGAGACCAGAGATTCTCTTCTCTGGTGACTATATCGGGTCCATCTGTCCAAGGGTATGACCTTCCGCAGGTCAGATGGGACATTTGTTACAATAGATGCCAGCCTTTTAGGTTGTGATACAGTCTGGAACTCCCTGAAGGCTCAGGGATAGTGGACTTAGGAGGAGACCCCCCTCCTAATAAATATTCTGGAACTGGGAGCGATATTCCATGCTCTTCAGACTTGGCCTCAGTTAGCAACTCTGAGGTACATCATATTCAGTCGGACAATATACACGACTGTGGCTTACATCAGCCATCAAGGGGGAACAGAAGTTCCCTAGCGATGTTAGAAGTCTTAAAATAATTCACTGGACAGAGACTCACTCTTGTCTATCAGCTATCCATATCCCAGGTGTTGAGAACTGGGAGGTGGATTTTTTTTAAGTCGTCAGACTTTTCTTCCGGGGGAGTGGGATTTCCTCCGGAGGTCAAGACCAAGCAGGAGAGGGCTTTGGTGTTTTTGACAGCGCCTGCGTAGCCACGCAGGACCTGGTATGCAGGTCTGGTGGACATGTCATCCTTTCCATCACGGTCTCTGCTTCTGAGACAGGTCCCTCTACCTCAGGGTCCTTTCAACCATCTAAATAGAATCAATCTGAGATGGACTGCCTGGAGACTGAACGCTTGATGTTATCAAAGCATGGCTTCTCCGAGTCAGTCATTGATACCTTAATACAGACATGAAAGCCTGTCTTTAGGAAAATTGAACATAGATATGGTGTAAATATCTGATTGTTATGAATCCAAGGGTTACTCATGGAGTAAAGTCTGGATTCCCAGGATATTATCTTTTCTCCAAGATGTTTTTGAGAAAAGGGTTGTCAGCTAATTCCTTAAAAGGGACAGATTTTTACTCTGTCTATTTTTTTGCACAAGCGTCTGGCAGGTATTCTAGACGTTCAGGCATTTGGTCAGACTTTGGTTAGATCCAAGCCTGTGTTTAAAACTGTTGCTCCGCCATGGAGCTTAAACCTGGTTCTTAAGGTTCTTCAAGAAGTTCCGTTTGAACCTTTTTTTGTTCCATAAGATATCGATCTTTATCTTGGAAAGTTCCTTTTGGGTAGCTATTTCCTCGACTCGTAGAGTCTCCGAGTTATCTGTTTTACAATGTGATTCTCCTTATCTGGTCCTTCGTACGGATAAGGTAGTCCTGCGTACCAACCTGGGTTTTTTCCTAAGGTGGTATCTAACAAGAATATCACTCAAGAGATAGTTGTTCCATGCTTGTATCCTAATCCTTCCTCAAAGAAGGAACGTCTATTACACAATATTGGACGTGGTTTGTGCTTTAAAGTTTTACTTACAAGCTACTACAGTTTTCATGAAACGTTCACCTTGTTTGTTGTCTATTCTGGACAGAGGAGAGGTCAAAAGACTTCAGCAGCCTCTCTGTCTTTTTGGTTAAAAAGCATAATTCATTTAGCTTATGAGACTGCTGGACAGCAGCCTCCTGAAGGGATTACAGCTCATTCTACTAGAGCTGTGGTTTTCTCTTGGGCCTTTTTTTTTTTTTAAATGTGGCTTCTGTTGAACAGATTTACAAGACGGAGTCTTGGTCTGCGCTTCATACTTTTTCAAATTTAACAAAGTACCTGCCTTGTCCCTCCCATCATCCGTGTACTTTAGCTTTGGTATTGGTATCCCATAAGTAATGGATGATCCGTGGACTGGATACACTTAACAAGAGAAAACATAATTTATGCTTACCTGATAAATTTATTTCTCTTGTAGTGTATCCAGTCCACGGCCCGCCCTGTCACTTTAAGGCAGGTAATTTTTTTCATTTAAACTACAGTCACCACTGCACCCTATGGTTTTTCCTTTCTCTGCATGTTTTCGGTCGAATGACTGGTAATGGCAGTTAGGGGAGGAGCTATATAGCAGCTTTGCTGTGGGTGGACTCTTGCAACTTCCTGTTGGGAAGGAGAATATATCCCATAAGTAATGGATGATCCGTGGACTGGATACACTACAAGAGAAATAAATTTATCAGGTAAGCATAAATTATGTTTTTCCCGCCTCTAGTTCTTCTTCCAAGAGTGATCTCCAAAATCATCATGGAGCAATTGTTTGTGCTGCTGGTGGCTCCAGCATGGCCTCACAGGTTTTGGTATGCAGATCTTGTTTGGATGTCCAGTTGCCAACCTTGGCCACTTCCATTAAGGGCAGACCTTCTATATCATGGTCCGTTTTTCCATCAGGATCTCAAATCATTAAATTTGATGGTATGGAAATTGAACACTTAGTGCTTAATCATAGAGGTTTTTCTTACTCAGTGATTAATACTATGTTGCAGGCTCGTAAATCTGTTTCTAGAAAGATTTATTATCGAGTTTGGAAGACTTACATTTCATGGTGTTCTCATAAATTCTCTTGGCATTCTTATAGAATTCCTAGAATTTTACACTTTCTTCAGGATGGTTTGGATAAAGGTGTGTCTGCAAGTTCCTTGAAAGGACAAATCTCTGCTCTTTTTGTTTTATTTCACAGAAAGATTGCTAAACGTCCTGATATTCATTGTTTTGTGCAGGCTTTGGTTTGTATCAAGCATGTCATTAAATCAATCTCTCCTCCTTGGAGTCTTAATTTAGTTTTGAAGGCTTTACCAGATCCTCCATTTGAGCCTATGTATTCTTTGGACATTAAACTAGTTTCTTGAAAAGTGTTGTTTCTTTTAGCTATCTCTTCTGCTAGAAGAGTTTCTGAATTATCCGCTCTCTTGTAAATCTCCTTTTCTGATTTTACATCAGGATAAGGCAGTTTTTCCGACTTTATTTAAATTCTTACCTAAGGTTGTAAATTCTAACTACATTAATAGAGAAATTGTTGTTCCTTCCTTGTGTCCTAATCCTAAGAATTCTTTGGAGAGATCTTTACATTCTTTGGATGTGGTGAGAGCTTTGAAATATTATGTTGAAGCTACTAAAGATTTCAGTAAGACTTCTAGTCTATTTGTTATCTTTTCTGGTTCCAGGAAAGGTCAGAAGGCTTCTGTTGTTTCCTTGGCCTTGTGGTTAAAACTTTTGATTCATCAAGCCTATTTGGAGTCGGGTCAAGTCCCGCCTCAGAGAATTACAGCTCATTCTACTAGATCAGTTTCCACTTCCTGGGCTTTTAAGAATGAAGCTTCAGTTGATCAGATTTGCAAAGCAGCTACTTGGTCTTATTTGTATACATTGACTCAATTCTACCATTTTGATGTATTTGCTTCTTCGGAAGCAGTTTTTGGTAGAAAAGTTCTTCTTTCAGTTTGATTTTTCTGCTTAGTTTTTTCCTCACATTTATGAGAATTAACTTATATTTTGGGTTGTGGATTAATTTTTTCAGCGGAAAATGGCGGTTTTTCTTTTTATCCCTCCCTCTCTAGTGACTCTTGCGTGGAGTTCCACATCTTGGGTATTGCTACCCCATATGTCACTAGCTCATAGACTCTTGCCAATTACATGAAAGAGAACCTAATTTATGTAAGAACGTACCTGATAAATTCATTTCTTTCATATTGGCAAGAGTCCATGAGGCCCACCCCCTTTTTTATGGTGGTTATGAATTTTTTTTTGTATAAAGCACAATTATTTCCAAATTCCTTTGTTGATGCTTTTTACTCCTTTATCACCCCACTTCTTGGCTATTCATTAAACTGAATTGTGGGTGTGGTGAGGGGTGTATTTATAGGCATTTTGAAGTTTGTGAAACTTTGCCCCTCCTGGTAGGATTGTATATCCTATACGTCACTAGCTCATGGACTCTTGCCAATATGAAATAAATGAGTTTATTAGGTAAGTTCTTACATAAATTATGTTTTTTCACTCTTATAAGGTAGTTTTGCGTACTGCCTTGGGTTTTCTTCCCAAGGTTGTTTCTGATACGAATATTAATCAAGAGATTGTTGTTCCTTCTTACTTTTTTAAATACTTTTTCTAAATTTTACAAATTTGATACTTTTGCTTCAGCAGAGGCTTCTTTTGGGAGAAAGGTTCTTCTAGCAGTGGTGCCTTCTGTTTAGGTTAACTGTCTTGTCCCTCCCTTATCATCCATGTCCTCTAACTTGGATATTGGTTCCCAACAGTAATTAAGATGATCCGTGGACTCACTGTGTCATTAGAAAGAAAACATTATTTATTCTTACCTGATAAATTTATTTATTTCTTGACACAATGAGTCCAGGGCCTGCCCTGTTTTTCAGACAGTTTGCTTTTCTATACACTTCAGGCACCTCTGCACCTTAGATTACTTCCTTTCCCTTTGGTCGAATGACTGGGGATTGTGGGTAGGGGGAGTGGTATTAAACCACTTTTGCTGTGGTGCTCTTTGCCGCCTCCTGTTGGTCAGGAGGGATATTCCCAGCAGTAATTAAGATGATCGGTGACTCACCGTGTCAGGAAATAAATGCATCGGGTAAGAATAAATTATGTTTCTTAATATACCAAATTAGGTGTAGATTGCGGACTGTATTGTCTTTTGCTTCACGGCCGGGGACAAAGCCTACTTCTATGTATTATGCTAGGAAGGAGTCTATTTCATTTTGTCATTATTATTGTGAATATTTTAATGTCTTTATTTATGAGGGATATCGGGCGGTAATTAGTAACTTGTTCTAGGGCTTTCTTTGGCTTGGGTATTACCGTTACGTGAGCTTGAAGCGCTGAAGGGGGGAATGACCTATTGGCAATGCTATGAAAGTAATTGAGTAGTAAGGGGTGCAGAATTTCTTTTTATTTGGAATAGTAGTTGTTACCGAACACGTCAGGTCCTGGGACTTTACCGTGGGGTAGATCGGAGATTGCTTCGAGAAGCTACAACTCTTTGTAAGGGGTCTCAGGGTTATCAACTTGTTCTTTAGTTAATCTAGGAAGGTTTAGTTGGGTTAGGTATTTTATGTCGTCTGGGTGAGGCTCTGAGGACTCATCTTTGATATTTTATAGTTTTGCATAATAGTCTTTGAATGCCTTTCCAATGTCTTTAGATGAGGACCACATTTTCCCTGAGTTTTCTTGTATTCCCAAGACATAATGTTTGCATGTTCTCTTTTTTTAACTGTCTTGCTAGCATTCTCCCTTATTTGTTAGCCCCTTCGTAGTATATCTTTTTAAGGAAAAGAGCCTTGTTTTTAGCCTCAGTTCCTAATAGGTTACATAATTTACTTATTTTGTGTTTATATGCTCTCTAATAGAGATGAATTATTGGGATGAACCTTGTGTATATATTGTAGTTTATTAAGATCTTCTAGTAGGGATTTTAGATAAATATTATTTTGTTTTGTTTTTGCTGCTTTAAGAGCAATGAGTTCTCCCCTAATTACATTCTGGTGGGCATTCCATATGTGTTGTATGTCAGTGTCTGGCGTGTTATTGATCTGAAAATATTCAATTATGGATTTTGGTATTTGGGTGAGGGCTATTGGGTCTCTAAGCAAAAAGTCGTCTAGTTTCCAAGCATTGTGTGTGATCTGGGAGGTGGGCTATTTGAGTACAAAACTAATTTGGGCGTGATCTCACCAGGTAAGATGATGTATGTCTGTGTCATGAACGTATGCTAGGCTTGTTACATCAATCAATAAATAATCTATTCTGCTGTATATCTGATAGGGGCTGGAGAAGAAAGTATAGTATGTTGTAGTAGGATGGTGTAACCTCCAAGCATCTTGGACTGCTAATTGAGCAAGGGTAGATTTTATCAGCTTTAGTGACCTAGCTGACACTGAGGATGTACCTGCTGAGCAGTCTATACTGGGGTCTAAAGCTAGGTTAAAGTCACCGCCAATTATCAAGCTGTCTTTAGAGACTTCTAAAATGTTATTACAAAGATGTTGAAAAAGGAGACAGGTCTATGTTGGGGGCATAAATATTTACTAATGTTATTGGTCTATGGTATAATATTCCTACCAAGATTATGTACCTGCCTTCTTTATCTTTGTGTATGGCTGTCTCACAAAAAGGAAGTTTTTATTAATTATTATACCAACCCCATTTCGTTTAGTGGAATGGGATGACAAATAAACTAAGCCAAATTTCTTGAGGGACGTTTTAGGTTCATGTCCTCTCCTGAAGTGGTTCTCTTGGAGCAGAATTATGTCACACTTATTCTTTTTGTAGTCCCTCAAGGCCATTGACCTCTTCTGGGGGAAATTGAGACCTTTGACGCTATGGGATATTATTTTTACATTTGATAGTGTGTTGGGGGATTGGCAGAGAAGCAATCAGCAGATTAGGACCAAATAAACATGTATAGAGTACGGCAATAAGTAAACCTGAATGTGAAATTTGAGACAAACAATAAGCATGTAATACAACAATCAAAAGAACTAGTGAGTTAAGTCGCAAACTTGAACTGTAAATAACATTTGTAGTAAGTGTATTTCTTATGACATACACCATAGTGGGGGTAGGAGTGTTGCCTAACTAACACCCAAGTAGTGTTATATAAGCAATAACTGGGGGGTCATAAGAGATACCTTTACTGATAAGGGCAATTATTAACAATTGGTCAGGACTAAAGACACTTGTATTTAAGGGTGTCAAATTAATAGGTAGATATGGGGTGTTGCTTGTCTTAAACTAAAAATGTGTCAAAATTCCTCCATACAGAGTTATTAAAGAGCCAACTAACTAGGGGTATAGTAAGGTAAACGGTACAACATTTGTCAAAAAGTAAACGGCAACCTAATTGTTGGCCTATTACCCACTGGAATATTTAAGATCTCAGTGCATCAAAGTCCGGGTATCCTTTTTGATCAAAGTTTGAGAGGAAATAAGAATAGCTAGTGGTTTGTATTTAATAAATCTTGGTAGCCATTAGGTTGGCCTTTCTTCTTCAGATGGAAGGGGGCCTGTTTTCCTTCTTTTCAATTGCACTCTACTCCATTGTGGCCTTTGTTCCCTTGGATCAGCAGGTAAAGGTGGTAAGTTCAGTGTAGAGTCCATTGGTAGGGAGAACTTAATGTTGAGTGCTCTTGATAGCTGATCTAGGTCATTGTAGTCTGTAGATGGTTTGTGAGCCATTATATGGAACAATAACACTGAAAGGGAAGCCCCAGCGATACTTTATGTGGTGTTCCTGCAGTGTTGCCGTTATTAATTTGATCTTTTTACGCCTCTGAATAGTGTAATGGCTGAGGTCTTGGTAGATTTGAAGAGTGTCCTTGGTAGGAGATGTTTTGACTAGTTCTAGCCGCTTGCCAGATTTCCTCCTTTGCGGTGAATATATGAATATATATATATATATACTGTATATATGTATATATGTGTATATATATATATATATATATATATATATCTGTGTGTGTGTGTGTTTTTGGGTAATTGGGTTAAAAGGACAATAAACATTTTGACATATTTATATAAATACATAAAAAAAAGGTTTGTATGTGTAATGAAACAACTTTGCATTCTACTTCATTATTTATTTTGAGCCATGTAGTTAAAGGGACAGTCAACACCAGAATTGTTGTTGTTTAAAGAGATGGATAATCCCTTAATAACCCATTCCCCAGTTTTGCATAACAAACAATTATATTAATATACTTTTTACCTCTGTGAATACCAGGGATTGGCAAGGTGTCTGTACACGGACACTGGTGTCCATGACAGGCCCTTGCGGTATCCGCCGCTCGTTTGGTACAAGTTGGACTGATTTGGTCTCCACTCTCACTCTAATTCTCCTCCTTAACGCAGCCAGCGCAGACAGCCAGGTTTGTGCTGCTGTGGGACGCTCCCACTTGACGCCACGCTCAGTCTCAGCTCCTGAGTGACAGAGTCTGTAGCATGGATCGTCAAGGTGTCCGCCGCCCGTTTGGTACAAGTTGGACAGATTTGGTCTCCACTCTCACTCTCCTCCTTGATGCACGCAGAGCAGACATCCAGGTTTGTTTTTCCGCTTGACACACCCACGTCACGTCACTTGACGCCACGCTCAGCCTCAGCTCCTGAGTGACCGAGTCTGTAGCGGTGCCGGCAGAAAAGTGAGCAGAGCGGAGTGGCATCGATTGAGAGACTAGTAGAGACTGAGGGAAGAAGAACTAAGAACAGAAGCCTAAAAGTCGAGCCCAAGAATAGATAGATTTTTTTTAAAGGTAAGAGAGTGAGTCTGTGCTGTGCAAAATGCAGCTGCTTTATTACTTTGATCATGTTTTTTATGTTCACTTGACTTGCTAGTTATATATAAATATATATTATGTATATATCTGTTCCTGAGTGGCGCACTGACTGAATTTTTTTTAAATAAACTCCCTTTCTCTTGTAAGGTGTATCCAGTCCACTGGGCTCATCCATTACTTGCAAGAGGACACCCACAGCAAAGCTGTCTATATAGCTCATCCCCTAACTGCCACCCCCAGTCATTCTCTTGCAACTCTCGACAAGAAAGGAAGTATCAAGAGATATGTGGTGACTTAGTGTAGTTTTACCTTCAATCAAGAGTTTATTTTTAAACGGTACCTGTGTTGTACTGTTTTTCTCTCAGGCAGAAATTAGAAGAAGAATTCTGCCTGGAGATTTGATGATCTTAGCGGTTTGTAACTAAGGTCCATTGCTGTTCTCACACATAACTGATGAATATGGGAAAACTTCAGTTGGGGGAACGGCCTGCAGATTACCTGCTTTGAGGTATGTTCAGTATTTTTATTTCTAGAGAGAGGAATAAGTTCTAGAAAAAGCTGACAGAGCCTTGTGTATTTGAGGTAAGCCTGATGCAGTGATTTAACAGCGAATGGGATCATGCTTACATAACAATGTAATACTCATGTTAATAATCATATTGCTTAGTGACAAAACGTTTACATGATTTCATAAATAGGAAGTTTTTTCTCTGAGGGAGATAAGTCTTTATTTGGGGCCTAGTTTCCACATGGCTAGTCAGATACTCCCAGGAGTATTTTCTTAAGGCCCCTCTGACATCCAGTACATGGTGGGAGGGGCCTATTTTAGCACTCTAACTGTGCAGTTTTAATACAGACTGAGACATCCAGCTTCCCTAGAAGAGTCCTCTGGCATCTGAGAACCATTTCAAAGGGGTTATTTCTGCACAAAATCGTATTTAAGGGCAGGTAGGAGCCTCAGCAGAGCTGTGGCATGGTGCTCAATTGATTTTTAACGTTTTTTAACGTTTTTTCAATCCGGTTTGGGGCCTAAGGGGTTAATCATCCATTTGCAAGTGGGTGTAATGTTGCTTTAGTCCCTTACACATACTGTAAACATTTCAAAGATTTTACTGTATTTTTTCACTGTTTTGCAGTTTAAGTGCTAGTTTTTTTCTCTTAAAGGCACAGTAACGTTTTTGTTTAATTGCTGTTTCACCTTTATTAGTGTTTTCCAAGCTTGCTTGTCTCATTACTAGTCTGTTAAACATGTCTGACATAGAGGAAACTCCTTGTTCAATATCTTTGGAAGCCATTTTGGAACCCCCTCTTAGATTGTGTACCAAATGTACTGAAATTTCTATAAAGACCATATTATGGCGCTTAAAGATTTATCTCCAGGGGATTCTCTGACTAAAAATAGAGATTATGCCATCTAATTCTCCCCATGTGTAAGAACCTATAACTCCCGCTCAAGTGACGCCAAGTACATCTAGCACGTCTAATTCTTTTACCTTACAGGACATGGCGGCAGTTATGAATGCTACCCTCACAGAGGTATTCTCCAAACTGCCAGGGCTACAAGGAAAGCGAGACAGCTCTGGGGCTAGAATTAATACAGAGCTTTCTGACGCTTTATTGCCTGTGTCCGATATGCCCTCACAATGCTCAGAACCGAGGCAGATGAGCTTCTATCTGTGGGTGACATTTCAGACTCAGGGAAGGCGTTACT
The DNA here is from genome assembly GCF_027579735.1 of Bombina bombina. Taxonomy (NCBI): domain Eukaryota; kingdom Metazoa; phylum Chordata; class Amphibia; order Anura; family Bombinatoridae; genus Bombina; species Bombina bombina. The sequence continues at coordinate 111,913,218 of NC_069501.1, read as the reverse complement.
TCAGTCTGATTCTGAGATTACAGCGTTTAAATTTAAGCTTGAACTCCTCCGCTTATTGCTTAGGGAGGTTTTAGCGACTCTGGATGACTGTGACCCCATTGTGGTTCCAGAGAAATTGTGTAAAATGGACAAATACTTTGCAGTACCTGTTTACACCGATGTTTTAACAGTCCCTAAGAGGTTTTCGGAAATTATTACTAAGGAATGGGATAGACCAGGTGTGCCGTTCTCTTCCCCTCCTGCTTTTAAAAAGATCTTTCCCATAGATGCCACCATACGGGACTCGTGGCAGACGGTTCCTAAGGTGGAGGGAGCAGTCTCCACCCTAGCTAAGCGTACAACTATCCCCGTCGAGGAAAGTTGTGCTTTCCTAGATCCTATGGATAAAAAATTGGAGGGTCTCCTTAAGAAAATTTTTATACATCAAGGTTTTATTCTCCAGCCTCTTGCATGCATTGCCCCAGTTACTGCTGCAGCGGCTTTTTGGTTTGAGTCTCTTGAGGAGGCTCTACAGGTGGAGACCCCGTTAGACGATATTCTAGACAGGATTAAAGCTCTTAAGTTAGCAAACTCCTTTATTTCTGACGCCATATTTCATTTAGCCAAGCTAACGGCTAAGAATTCAGGTTTTGCCATTTTGGCGCGTAGGGCGCTATGGCTTAAGTCCTGGTCAGCAGACGTTACTTCAAAGTCTAAGCTTCTTAACATCTCCTTCAAGGGACAGACCCTATTCGGGCCTGGTCTGAAAGAGATCATTTGTGATATTACTGGAGGAAAAGGTCACGCCCTTCCTCAGAATAGGTCCAATAAGTTAAGGACCAAACAGAATAATTTTCGTTCCTTTCGAAACTTCAAGAGTGGCGCAGCTTCAGTTTCCTCTAATGCAAAACAAGAGGGAAATTTCGCCCAGTCCAAACCAGTCTGGAGACCTAACCAGGCTTGGAATAAGGGGAAGCAGGCCAAGAAACCTGCGGCTGCCTCTAAGACAGCATGAAGGAGTAGCCCCCGATCCGGGACAGGATCTAGTGGGGGGGCAGACTCTCTCTTCGCCCAGGCTTGGGCAAGAGACGTCCAGGATCCCTGGGCATTAGAGATTGTTTCCCAGGGATATCTTCTGGACTTCAAAGCTTCATCTCCAAAGGGGAGATTTCATCTCTCACAATTATCTGTAAACCAGATAAAGAGAGAGGCATTCTTACATTGTGTTCAAGACCTGCTGGTTATGGGAGTGATCCACCCAGTTCCAAGGGAGGAACAGGGGCAGGGCTTCTATTCAAATCTGTTTATAGTTCCCAAAAAAGAGGGAACTTTCAGACCAATCTTGGATCTCAGGGTCCCATCCTTCAAGATGGAGACTATCCGAACCATCCTCCCTATGATCCAGGAGGGTCAATATATGACTACCGTGGACTTAAAGGATGCTTATCTCCACATTCCGATTCACAGAGATCATCATCAGTTCCTCAGGTTCGCCTTTCTAGACAGGCATTACCAGTTTGTGGCTCTTCCCTTCGGGTTAGCCACGGCACCAAGAATCTTTACGAAGGTTCTAGGGTCCCTACTGGCGGTTCTAAGGCCACGGGGCATAGCGGTGGCTCCTTACCTAGACGACATTCTGATACAGGTGTCGACTTTTCAAATCGCCAAGTCCCATACGGACATTGTTCTGGCTTTTCTGAGGTCTCACGGGTGGAAGGTGAACGAAGAAAAGAGTTCTCTCTCCCCTCTCACAAGAGTTTCCTTCCTAGGAACACTGATAGATTCAGTAGACATGAAGATTTTTCTGACAGAGGCCAGGTTATCAAAGCTTCTAACTTCCTGCCGTGCTCTTCATTCCACTTCTCGGCCGTTAGTGGCTCAGTGTATGGAAGTAATCGGCCTAATGTTAGCGGTAATGGACATAGTTCTGTTTGCCCGCCTACATCTCAGACCACTGCAACTTTGCATGCTCAATCAGTGGAATGGGGATTACACAGATTTGTCCCCTCTGCTAAATCTGGATCAAGAGACCAGGGATTCTCTTCTCTGGTGGTTCTCTCGGGTCCATCTGTCCAGGGGAATGAGTTTCCGCAGGCCAGAGTGGACTATAGTCACGACAGATGCCAGCCTTCTGGGCTGGGGCGCAGTCTGGAACTCCCTGAAGGCTCAGGGTTTGTGGACTCAGGAGGAAGCCCTCCTTCCGATAAACATTCTGGAACTGAGAGCGATATTCAATGCTCTTCAGGCTTGGCCTCAAATAGCTGCGGTCAGGTTCATCAGATTTCAGTCGGACAATATCACGACTGTAGCCTATATCAACCATCGGGGGGGACAAGAAGCCCCCTGGCAATGTTAGAGGTTTCAAAGATAATTCTATGGGCAGAGGTTCACTCTTGCCATCTCTCAACTATCCATATCCCAGGAGTAGAGAACTGGGAGGCAGATTTTCTAAGTCGGCAGACTTTTCATCCGGGGGAGTGGGAGCTCCATCCGGAGGTATTTGCCCAGCTTATTCAACTATGGGGCAAACCAGAAGTGGATCTGATGGCGTCTCGTCAGAACGCCATGCTTCACTGTTACGGGTCCAGGTCAAGGGATTCCCAGGCAGCGCTGATAGATGCTCTAGCAGTGCCCTGGTCCTTCAGCCTGGCTTATGTGTTCCCACCATTTCCTCTCCTCCCTCGTCTGATTGCCAAGATCAAGCAGGAGAGAGCTTTGGTGATTTTGATAGCACCTGCGTGGCCACGCAGGACTTGGTATGCAGATCTCGTGGACATGTCATCCCTTCCACCATGGACTCTACCGCTGAGGCCAGACCACCTACTCCAAGGTCCATTCAAACATCCAAATCTAATTTCTCTGCGGCTGACTGCTTGGAGATTGAACGCTTGATTTTATCAAAACGTGGTTTCTCCGAGTCGGTCATTGATACCTTAATTCAGGCTCGAAAGTTTGTCACCAGGAAAATCTATCATAAGATATGGTGTAAATATCTTCATTGGTGTGAATCCAAGTTTTACTCATGGATTAAGTCAGGATTCCTAGGATATTATCCTTTCTCCAAGAAGGATTGGAGAAGGGATTGTCAGCTAGTTCCTTAAAGGGACAGATTTCTGCTCTGTCTATTCTTCTGCACATCTGTCTATTCTTCTGCACAAGCGTCTGGCAGATGTTCCAGACGTTCAGGCGTTTTGTCAGGCTTTAGTTAGAATCAAGCCTGTGTTTAAACCTGTTGCTCCGCCATGGAGTTTAAATTTAGTTCTTAAAGTTCTTCAAGGGGTTCCGTTTGAACCTCTGCATTCCATAGATATCAAGCTTTTATCTTGGAAAGTTCTGTTTTTGGTAGCTATCTCTTCGGCTCGAAGAGTTTCAGAGTTATCTGCCTTACAGTGTGATTCCCCTTATCTGATATTCCATACAGATAAGGTAGTGTTGCGTACCAAACCTGGATTTCTTCCTAAGGTGGTATCTAATAAGAATATCATCAGGAGATTGTAGTTCTATCACTGTGTCCTAATCCTTCTTCAAAGAAGTAACGTCTATTACACAATCTTGACGTGGTTCGTGCTTTAAAGTTTTATTTACAAGCTACTAAGGATTTTCGTCAAACCTCTGCATTGTTTGTTGTCTACTCTGGTCAGAGGAGAGGCCAAAAGGCTTCGGCATCTTCTCTTTCTTTTTGGCTGAGAAGTATAATCAGTTTAGCTTATGAGACTGCTGGCCAGCAGCCTCCTGAAAGAATTACAGCTCATTCCACTAGAGCGGTAGCTTCCACATGGGCTTTTAAAAATTAGGCCTCTGTTGAACAGATTTGTAAGGCAGCGACTTGGTCTTCGCTTCATACTTTTTCTAAATTCTACAAATTTGATACTTTTGATTTCTTGGAGGCTATTTTTGGGAGAAAGGTCTTGCAGGCAGTGGTGCCTTCCGTTTAAGTTCCTGCCTTGTCCCGCCCTTCATCCGTGTCCTAAAGCTTTGGTATTGGTATCCCACAAGTAATGGATGAACCCGTGGACTGGATACACCTTACAAGAGAAAACAAAATTTATGCTTACCTGATAAATTTCTTTCTCTTGTGGTGTATCCAGTCCACGGCCCGCCCTGTCACTTTAAGGCAGGTGTTTTTTATTTTTAAACTACAGTCACCACTGCTCCCTATAGTTTCTCCTTTTTCTTGCTTGTCTTCGGTCGAATGACTGGGGGTGGCAGTTAGGGGAGGAGCTATATAGACAGCTCTGCTGTGGGTGATCCTCTTGCAACTTCCTGTTGGGAAGGAGAATATCCCACAAGTAATGGATGAACCCGTGGACTGGATACACCACAAGAGAGAAATTTATCAGGTAAGCATAAATTTTGTTTTTCTAAACTTTAAAAAAGGGAGTAGTTTATTTAAAAAAAAAAATGCATTAAATATATAGAGCATCATTCATTTCTTGTTTCACAGATTATATAACCTACATGACTAGATAAGGATTTGAGAGAGACTATCAGGTTATGTTACATGCTCAAAAAAAGTGTGTTTTCTACTATGATCTTATTATACAATGAATCTAAAATTAAAAACTGATTTTTTTTAATAAAATAAAACTAAAGCAAGCTTTTCCTGCTGTTATTATTGTCTTCTGTTTATTTCTGATTTGCAATATATTAAATGCAGCACATATTATAAAAATTATTTGTTCCATTTCCCTTATTTTTCCTGAAATTAATACTGAAAAGAAAAGCTTGACATATAAAAAAATATAAGAATTTAAATGAACCAGACAACAAGCAATGTGAATGTGATGATGAAATGTTGGTGTGAATGCAAACGGTGGATCTGGTAATATATTCACAATGTTAATTAATTCCCATTATGAACAAGTTGGTAGTTATTATATTTCTTACTTTTTTACATTTAGTTGGGTATTACAAGCATGGAAGGGGTTAGAGCAGGGGAACTTATAATCTAGTTTCTGGCCTAATCCTATATCTAGCATAGCCTTATGCCTATCCCATGCATGTTTAAACTCAGTGTGTTTTTTGATGTTATTAATTTGAAATGTCCCTTAGTGTCCTTGACTAAGGTCTGTATTTTGGAAAATGTCCGCCACAGTCTTGGTCCGTGCCTATCCCTGGTGATTACCTTGTATCTAAGCCTCTGCAGACTGCCCCCTTATTTCAGTTCTTTTGACAGACTTGCATTTTAGCCAATCAGTGCTCACTCCTCTGTAAATTCACGTGCATGAGTTCAATGCAATCTATATGAAACACATGAACTAATGCCCTCTAGTGGTGAAAAACTGTCAAAATGCATTTAGATTAGAGGCGGCCTTCAAGATCTAAGAAATTAGCATATGAACCTCCTAGGTTTAGCTTTCAACTAACAATACCAAGAGAACAAAGAAAAATTGGTGATAAAAGTAATTTGGAAAGTTGTTTAAAGTTTTTTTGACTTGACTGTCCCTTTAAGCTCTTAAAATTGAGTATTTTTTAATTCTTAAAACTTGAGCTATTCCCTATTGCAATTCTCAAGTCTTGCCCTGCTATATACTTTTCCCTAATTGGATTTGACAGATAACTGCAAAACAATGCATTTTATTCTCACATTATGGTTAGCTTTGTTGTCTGCAGGCTGAAGCCTAGATTTGCTCCTTTAAATAAGGTGGTGGATGGGCATTGCACTAGTGAGAGCTAGCTGCTGATTGGTGACTGCACGTACATGACTTGTTACTGGATCAGCCGATATGCTCAGGTAGCTCACAATACTGCATTGTTGCACCTTCAACAAAAGATACAAAGAGAATAAAGCAAATTTGAGAATAGAAGTAAATTGGAAAGTTGTTTCAAATTGAATTCTCTTTCTGAAGTATGAAAGAAGAGTTTTGTGTTTCATGTCCCTTTTAATGGCTACTTGGTCTGGTGATTATGCAGGTAGAACCTTGCAAATTAGCACTCCCTTGCTTTTACTTTGACTTCATATACGCTTTTCACAGCTTCAATGTGTGTTTAGGGTTAAGACTTTGCTTTTCTTAGAGAAGAATGATGTGCCTCTTTTGAATGAGGGGGTCACCTGCATCTTTCAGATGTGAGACCACATTTTAAAAAGAGAGAAATAGTATTTAGACAATTTTCTGTCTATTTTTCTACCCTGCCTTGCCTTTGTCGTTTTTTGTACCTTTAGCTCATGCCTGTACAGCGGTTGTAGCTGTTTATTTTTTATGGCTTTTCAAATAAAGACTTATTGTTTTTAAGTTACCCACAGCAGTGCCTGCATCTTTTTCTCTTTCCTTCATCTACATAGTGGCTGGGTTTCGCCACTGCTACGGCACTCCGTTGGCTCCCTATGGAAGGACTATACTGATACCGGCGTCACTTCCGGTTGTCTCGCTGAGTCCGCAGACGCTGCTAGGAACGCCGCACCTAAGTGTCTCTCATCTCACAGAAATAGTATTTTCCTGTCAGAAATCTTTTGTCTCTTATTGGAAAAAATGTATATACAAATTGCACTCACCTTGCTAATGCATTTACTGTATCGGCAGATAGTTCCCAAGTAGCTACTTTCCACTAGACAAAACAAAACATCACATGTATGAAAATGTGATTGTCTTGGGAATGTCAGTCCTTTATCTACCAGGTTACTCTTTAGGGTGTTCTGGGTTCTAAAATGAATCTTGAACACACATTATTTCCACCTGGGTGTAGCATCAAAGGATTCAGTTGCAGATTTTAGTGCTAACAGATGATTTCTGGTGCTGTGGTAATCACCTGATTGCGACTTGGTGTGTGTTATGCATATGGAACATTATTATAAGGGTTGCGTAGTCCATTCCTCACTGCACAATACACAGGGGTCATTAAAGCAAACCTCCCTTTCATATTTGTGTGGTGGTGTTTTTTTTTTATTAGTTTTTTTCTTCTCTATCTGCCAGGTTTGTCATAACAATGTCCAGTACCTCACAGCACTGTGCCTTTTATTTGTAGTGTGGCCATTTTGTAACATAAGCACTGTGCCTTTTATTTGTAGTGTGGCCATTTTGTAACATAGTACTTATTTGTCCTGTCCCCTTACCACTGAAAAATATTGTATGACTAGTCCTTTGAAATAAGTGGTTTTACCATAATAATCATCTGGAAGAAACTTTTGATTTGAGAGCTCATAGATTGAGCAAATACTAATTTCCATTGAGAACTGGTTCAATGTGTATTGTTCAGGATCATGTTTTTTTGGGTGAGGGGGCAAGGTTAAAGAAACAATCTGTGAGGGGAAAATAAATAAAATATATGTATGTAGGTAGGTATGGGTGTGTATATGTGTGTGTATATGTGTATATATATATATATATATATATATATATATATACATACACACACACACACACACACACACACACACACACACACCCCCATTGGGTTAATTATATGCATATCGATGATGTGCTTATTTATGTTCCAAACACAATAAATCTTTTGTAAGACCCCTTTTTATTCGGCTAAGTTATCTGCTTTAATGCTACCTCTATCTCACAATTTATTATATTTCCGTTTGACTGGCAGCTGTTGCAGCCAGTAGGAGCTGCACTATATGCCCTATGTAAGCTACTGCAACACGCTTCCGTGCTGGTAACTTGAAGCCGACTCAGCCGCAAACTAAACTATTTGCTCAGATTAAACAGTGAATCTGCTTTACATTAGCGCACAGTTATACTTAATGGCTGAGTTGGCTTCAAGTAACTGCACAGGAGTGTGCTGGCAGTAGCTTTCATAGGGCGTATGGTGCAGCTCCTATTGGCTGCAAAAGCTGCCTGTCAAACGGAAGTATAAGAAATTGTGAGACAGAGGGCAGCATTGAAGCAAGAAACGGAGCCTAATAAAAAGGGGGTCTTACAAAAGATGTATTGTGTTTGGGACATAAATTGCACATCTATATGATTATAATTAAAAGTACTTTCAAACTATGCAAACTTACTTAAAGTGATGGTAAATTCACCTAAGTTATTTGGTAAAATGATGTGTGTGGGTAACTCATAGAAGTACTGATTCTGATGTTTAGATGCAATGAATGCTAATAATATATTCTTTTCTTTTGCAAGATGTACCGAGTCCACGGATTCATCCTAACTTGTGGGATATTGTCCTTCCTGACAGGAAGTAGCAAAGAGAGCACCACAGCAGAGCTGTCTATATAGCTCCCCCTTTAACTCCACCCCCCAGTCATTCTCTTTGCTGGCTCTAAGCAGGAAGAGAAGAGGTGTTAAACTGTTAGTTTTATTTTATCTTCAATCAAGTGTTTGTTATTTTTAAATGGTACCGGTGTTGTACTATTTACTCTCAGGCAGGACATAGATGAAGATTTCTGCCTGGAGGATGATGATCTTAGCATTTGTAACTAAGGTCCACTGCTGTTCCCACAGAAGCTGAGGAGTACAGGAAAACTTCAGTGTGAGGAACGGTTTCTTGCTATACAGCAATGAGGTATGTTCAGTCATATTTTCTGCAGAGACTGTGTTAACTCAGAAAGGCTGACAGTGTCCCCATTAGGGGAAGGGTAAGCAGTAATCCTAGTGTTATCAGATATTTTTTACTAGCTTGCATAAAGGGTTAATTTTTTGTGAGCACTCAGTTTATGTGAATTTGGGACAAACGTTTTTGTGTCTGGGAGTAACGTTTTCTGTTTTATGGGACATTTGCTTGAGGGTTCTTTGGGGTTGTTTATAACCCACATGGCTTTCAGGTTTTGTGTAGGCCCCAGCAACATCGAGTGAGGTGGACGGGGCCTACATTTACAAGCAGCAAGCAACTTCTCCTGAGGTCCTGAGAGTCTTCTGAGGGACTAATTGAAGCTTTAAACCCCATATTATTGCTTCCTAAGGGCAGGTAGGGCCGGTGCTTTAGGGGGTTTTAACCGGTTTTAGACACTTATCAATCCGTTTTTTTCATTTGGGGTCTATTGCTTTTTTACTTGTGGTGCAATCCTTCTAAGGCTTAGTGGGTACACTGTTAAAATTTCGGAATTTTTGAAGCAATTTAAACCAGTTTTGCAGTTTGTGTATGCCTTTTTTTCTCTTAAAGGTACAGTACCGTTTTTGCAAATTGTTTTTTTTCATTAAATAAAGTGTTTTCCAAGCTTGCTTGCTTCATTACTAGCCTGTTAAACATGTCTGACACTGAGGAAACTCAGTGTTCAATTTGTTTAGAAGCCATTGTGGAACCCCCTCTAAGAATGTGTCCCAATTGTACTGATATGTCTATAAATTGCAAACAGCATATTTTGACTTTGGCATTAAATGATTCTCAGACAGAAGTAAATCAGGTTTCGCCATCTAGTTCTCCCCAAGTGTCACAACCAGTTAAGCCCGCACAAGCGACGCCAAGTACTTCTAGTGCGTCTAATTCTTTCACCTTGCAAGATATGGCTTCAGTTATGAATACTACCCTCACAGAGGTTTTATCTAAACTGCCAGGGTTGCAAGGGTAGCGCAGTAGCTCTGGGTTAAGAACAAATGCTGAGCCTTCTGACGCTTTAGTAGCCGTATCCGATATTCCCTCACAATGTTCTGAGGTAGGGATGAGGGATTTGCTTTCTGAGGGAGAGATTTCTTATTCAGGAAAGATGTTCCCTCAGACAGATTCAGATATGACGGCATTTAAATTTAAGCTAGAGCACCTCCGTTTATTGCTCAGGGAGGTTTTAGCTACTCTGGATGATTGTGACCCTATTGTCGTTCCAGAGAAATTGTGTAAAATGGACAAATATTTAGAGGTTCCTGTTTACACTGATGTTTTTCCGGTCCCTAAGAGGATTTCGGACATTGTTACTAAGGAGTGGGATAGACCAGGTATTCCGTTCGCTCCCCCTCCTGTTTTTAAGAAAATGTTCCCCATTTCTGACACCATAAAGGACTCATGGCAGACGGTGCCTAAGGTGGAGGGAGCTATTTCTACTCTGGCTAAGCGTACAACTATACCTATTGAAGACAGTTGTGCTTTCATTGATCCTATGGATAAAAAATTAGAAGGCCTCCTAAACAAAATTTTTGTTCATCAGGGTCTTCTTCTTCAACCTATAGCGTGCATTGTTCCGGTAACCACTGCAGCTGCTTTTTGGTTTGAGGCTCTAGAAGAGGCTCTTCAGATGGAGACCCCCACTAGATGATATTTTGGACAGAATTAAGGCCCTTAAGTTGGCTAATTCTTTTATTACAGACGCCGCTTTTCATCTTGCTAAGTTAGCGACAAAGAATTCAGGTTTTGCCATTTTAGCGCGTAGAGCGTTATGGCTTAAGTCCTGGTCAGCTGATGTGTCATCTAAATCTAAGCTTTTGACCATCCCTTTCAAAGGTAAGACCCTATTCGGGCCTGCACTGAAAGAGATCATTTCAGACATCACTGGAGGGAAGGGTCATGCCCTCCCTCAAGATAAGTCAAATAAGACAAGGACCAAACAAAATAATTTCTCCAACATTGGTGTGTCCGGTCCACGGCGTCATCCATTACTTGTGGGAAAATGTTCTCCCCCACAGGGAAAGGCAAGGAGAGCACACAGCAAGAGCTGTCCATATAGCTCCCCCTCTGGCTCCGCCCTCCAGTCATTCTCCTTGCCGCTCTGAACAAGTAGTATCTACCACGGGGATGGCGAGGAGTTTGTGGTGTTAGTTGTTTATTTATTCTTCTATCAAGAGTTTGTTATTTTAAAATAGTGCTGGCTTGTACTATTTACTCTATAACAGAAAAGTGATGAAGATTTCTGTTTAAGAGGGCTATGATTTTAGCACAAGTAACTAAAATCCATTACTGTTACCACGCAGGACTGTTGAAACAAGAGAACTTCAGTTGGGGGTAACAGTTTGCAGACTCATCTGCTTCAGGTATGACTAGTCTCCTTCTAACAACACAGGCTAATGCTAGATGAGTCATTTTTCCCCTCAGGGGAAACGGTAAGCCATTTTTCTTTCACCTCAGCAAAAAAGATAACAGGCTTCCCCTTTTTGTTTTTTATGCTGGTAGACACTGTTAGGGGCTAAATCGATTGGTTTTTATTACAATATTATACCATTTGAAATATTTTATAAGCTCACATACACTTGGGAACGTTTTTTATTGATCTGGCTTGTTTTAGACACCTAAATCTAGTCAGGAAGGCCCCTTCACTCTAGTGTGCTGAGGGAGGAAGCCTCATTTTGGCACTTCAGCTGTGCAGTTGAATTTCAAGGCAGTGCATGCAGATTCATGTGAGAGGGTCCTGTGGTTCAGAAAGTGACTCCATAATCCTTTTTTCTGTGAATGGTGACCCCTAAGGAAGGTAAAAAGCTGCATCAAGTCTGTAGCTTGGATTGTGGTGTGTAAAAACGGTTAAATCCAACAATTGGCTCCGGTTTGCTTGTTTTAAGAGCTAGAGTCTCCATATTTGCTGTGCAATACTTTCTAAGCATTAAGACACTGGGGTCCAAATTTCAGAACAATCGGATATTGCCTTCATAGTTTTTTGAACATTCAGAAATAAATGTGTCATTTTATTATTTAAAGAGACAGTAACGTTTTTGTTTAAAATCGTTTTTATTGCATTGTTTGCCTGCCTAAATCTGTTTAACATGTCTGTTCCATCAGATAACCTATGTTCTGTGTGTATAGAGACAAATGTGGTTCCCCCTTCGAGTGTTTGTGATAATTGCGCCATAGCGTCCAAACAAAATCAGGACAGCTGTTATTTTTCATAATGTTACCCAAGATGATTTATCTAATGAAGGTAGTGGGGATAGCTCTACATCCTCTCCTTCTCTGTCTACACCAGCTTTGCCCACGCAGGCGACACCTAGCGCGCCAGTGCTTATTTCTATGCAACAATTATCAGCAGTAGTGGATAATTCTATAGCAAATCTTTTATCCAAACTGCCAGTTTTTCAGAGAAAGCGTGATTGTTCAGTTTTAAATACAGATAAAAAGGATGAACAATCAGACGCTGACGATGCCTTATCTATTTTACCCTCACATCAATCGGAATTGGCTGTGAGGGAAGGGCTGTCTGTGGGTGAAATTTCAGACTCAGGAAAAATTTCTCAACAGGCAGAACCTGATCTAGTGGCATTTAAGTTTAAGCTAGAACATCTCCGCGCTTTGCTTAAGGAGGTATTAGCTACTCTGGATGACTGCGATTCCATGGTAGTACCAGAGAAGATGTGCAAATTGGACAAATTTTTAGAGGTCCCAGTGCACGACGACGCTTTTCCAATACCTAAGAGGGTAGCGAACATAGTGGAAAAGGAGTGGGAGAAGCCAGGTGTACCCTTTGCCCCACCTCCTATATTTAAGAAAATGTTTCCCATAGTAGACCCTAGAAGGGACGCATGGCAAACGGTCCCGAAGGTTGAGGGAGCTGTTTCAACACTAGCGAAGCGCACAACTATTCCTATAGAGGACAGCTGCGCTTTCAAAGATAAAAAATTGGAAGGATTGCTTAAAGATTTTTGTTCAGCAAGGGTTCATCCTTCAGCCAGCTACGTGTGTTATTACTGTCACTTCAGCGGCGTCCTTTTGGTTCGAAGAACTAGAAAGGTCGCTCCAGAAAGAGACTTCCTATGAAGAAGTCATGGACAGAATTCACGCATTAAAGTTAGCTAATTCCTTTATATTGGATGCCGCCTTTCAAATAACGAAATTGGCGGCGAAAAACTCAGGTTTTGCTATAGTAGCGCGGAGGGCGCTTTGGCTAAAATCCTGGTCGGCAGATGTGTCGTCCAAGACTAAGTTACTGAATATTCCTTTCAAGGGTAAGACCCTTTTTGGGTCGGAATTGAAGGAAATTATTTCAGACATCACTGGGGGTAAGGGCCATGCCCTCCCACAGGATAGGCCTTTTAAGGCTAAGAAAAATTCTAATTTTCGTTCCTTTCGCAATTTCAGGAACGGACCGGCTAATAACTCCACTGCCGCTAGACAAGAAGGTAACGCGGCCCAGCCCAAACCCGCTTGGAAGCCCATGCAAGGCTGGAACAAGGGTAAACAAACCAAGAAACCTGCTGCTGCTACCAAGACAGCATGAAGGGGTAGCCCCCGATCCGGGACCGGATCTGGTAGGGGGCAGACTATCTCTCTTCGCTCAGGCTTGGGCAAGAGATGTTCTGGATCCCTGGGCACTAGAAATAGTTTCCAAGGGATACCTGTTAGAATTCAAGGGACTTCCTCCAAAGGGAAGGTTCCACCTGTCTCGCTTATCTTCAGACCAGATAAAGAAACAGGCATTCTTACATTGTGTAAGAGACCTATCAAAGATGGGAGTGATAAACCCAGTCCCCTCCGGGGAACAAGGTCTAGGGTTTTACTCAAACCTGTTTGTGGTTCCCAAAAAAGAGGGAACTTTCAGGCCAATTCTGGATTTAAAGATATTAAACAAGTTCCTCAGAGTTCCATCCTTCAAGATGGAAACCATTCGGACAATCTTACCAACAATCCAGCAGGGTCAATTTTTGACTACCGTGGATCTAAAGGATGCATATCTGCATATCCCAATCCACAAATCTCATCATCAGTTCCTGAGGTTCGCCTTTCTGGACAAACATTACCAGTTTGTGGCTCTTCCATTCGGTTTAGCCACCGCTCCCAGAATTTTCACAAAGGTGCTAGGGTCCCTTCTAGCGGTCCTAAGACCGAGGGGCATCGCTGTAGCACCTTATCTAGACGACATCCTAATCCAAGCGTCGTCTCTTTCCAAAGCGAGGGCTCATACAGACATTGTGTTGGCTTTTCTCAGATCTCATGGGTGGAAAGTGAACATAGAAAAAAGTTCACTGTCACCGTCCACAAGGGTTCCTTTTCTGGGAACAATAATAGATTCTGTGGAAATGAAGATCTTTCTCACAGACGTCAGAAAGACAAAGCTTTTAAAAGCTTGTCGAGTTCTTCACTCTATTCCTCAACCCTCCATAGCTCAATGCATGGAAGTAATAGGACTAATGGTCGCAGCAATGGATGTGGTTCCTTTTGCTCGAATTCATATAAGAGCATTACAGCTGTGCATGCTCAATCAGTGGAATGGGGACTATACAGACTTGTCTCCCCAAATTCAAGTAGACCAGGTAACCAGGGACTCACTTCTCTGGTGGTTGACCCAGGATCACCTGTCTCAGGGAATGAGTTTCCGCAGACCGGAGTGGGTCATCGTCACGACCGACGCCAGCCTCTTGGGGTGGGGCGCGGTCTGGGACTCTCTGAAAGCTCAGGGCCTATGGTCGCGGGAAGAGTCTCTTCTCCCGATAAACATTTTGGAACTAAGAGCTATATTCAATGCGCTCCTGGCTTGGCCTCAGCTAGCGGAAGCCAGGTTCATAAGATTTCAGTCGGACAACATAACGACTGTTGCGTACATCAATCATCAGGGGGGAACAAAGAGTTCCCTAGCGATGAAGGAAGTAACCAAGATAATCCAATGGGCAGAGAATCACTCCTGCCATCTATCTGCTATTCACATCCCAGGAGTAGACAACTGGGAGGCGGACTATTTGAGTCGTCAGACTTTCCATCCGGGGGAGTGGGAACTCCATCCGGAGCTCTTTGCTCAGTTAACCCAATTATGGGGCATTCCAGACATGGATCTAATGGCGTCCCGTCAGAACTTCAAGATTCCTTGCTACGGGTCCAGATCCAGGGATCCCAAGGCGACTCTAGTGGATGCATTAGTGGCGCCTTGGTCGTTCAACCTAGCATATGTGTTTCCACCGTTTCCTCTCCTCCCCAGGCTCATAGCCAGGATCAAACAGGAGAAGGCCTCTGTGATTCTGATAGCTCCTGCGTGGCCACGCAGGACTTGGTATGCAGACCTGGTGAATATGTCATCGGCTCCACCATGGAAGCTACCTTTGAGACAGGACCTTCTAGTACAAGGTCCATTCGAACATCCCAATCTAGTTTCTCTGCAGCTGACTGCTTGGAAATTGAACGCTTGATTTTATCCAAGCGTGGGTTTTCAAATTCTGTGATTGATACTCTGGTCCAAGCCAGAAAACCTGTGACTAGAAGGATTTACCATAAAATATGGAAAAAAATATATGTTGGTGTGAATCCAAAGGATTCTCCTGGAGTAAGATTAAAATTCCAAAGATTCTCTCCTTTCTCCAAGAAGGTTTGGATAAAGGATTGTCAGCTAGTTCTCTAAAAGGACAGATTTCTGCATTATCCGTCTTGTTGCACAAACGACTGGCAGCTTTGCCAGATGTACAAGCTTTTGTTCAGGCTTTGGTTAGAATCAAGCCTGTTTACAGACCCATGACTCCTCCTTGGAGTCTAAATTTAGTTCTTTCAGTTCTTCAAGGGGTTCCGTTTGAACCTTTACATTCCATAGATATTAAGTTACTATCTTGGAAAGTTCTGTTTTTGGTTGCTATTTCTTCTGCTAGAAGAGTTTCTGAATTATCTGCTTTGCAGTGTGATCCACCCTATCTGGTGTTCCATTCAGATAAGGTTGTTTTGCGTACTAAGCCTGGTTTTCTTCCAAAAGTTGTTTCCAACGAGAACATCAACCAGGAAATAGTTGTTCCTTCTTTGTGTCCGAATCCAGTTTCAAAGAAGGAACGTTTATTACACAATTTAGATGTTGTTCGTGCTCTAAAGTTCTATTTAAAAGCAACAAAAGATTTTAGACAAACCTCATCCTTGTTTGTCATTTACTCTGGTAAGAGGAGAGGTCAAAAAGCTACTGCTACCTCTCTCTCTTTCTGGCTTTAAAGTATTATCCGCTTGGCTTATGAGACTGCCGGACGGCAGCCTCCTGACCGTATCACAGCTCACTCTACTAGGGCTGTGGCTTCCACATGGGCCTATAAGAACGAGGCTTCTGTTGACCAGATATGTAAGGCAGCGACTTGGTCTTCTCTGCACACTTTTGCCAAATTCTACAAATTTGATAATTTTGCTTCTTCGGATGCTGTTTTTGGGAGAAAGGTTTTGCAAGCCGTGGTGCCTTCTGTTTAGGTAACCTGATTTGCCTCCTCCCTTCATCCGTGTCCTAAAGCTTTGGTATTGGTTCCCACAAGTAATGGATGACGCCGTGGACCGGACACACCAATGTTGGAGAAAACAGAATTTATGCTTACCTGATAAATTACTTTCTCCAACGGTGTGTCCGGTCCACGGCCCGCCCTGTTTTTTTTTTTTAATCAGGTTGAAAAATGTTTTCTTTATACACTACAGTCACCACGGCACCCTATAGTTTCTCCTTTTTCTCCTAACCGTCGGTCGAATGACTGGGGGGGCGGAGCTAGAGGGGGAGCTATATGGACAGCTCTTGCTGTGTGCTCTCCTTGCCTTTCCCTGTGGGGGAGAACATTTTCCCACAAGTAATGGATGACGCCGTGGACCGGACACACCGTTGGAGAAAGTAATTTATCAGGTAAGCATAAATTCTGTTTTTCATTCCTTTCGAAACTTCAAGGGTGGTCCCGCTTCCTCTTCCCCTGCTGCAAAGCAAGAGGGGAACTTTGCTCAATCCAAGCCAACCTGGAGACCTAACCAGGCTTGGAACAAGGGTAAACAGGCCAAAAAGCCTGCTGCTGCCACTAAGACAGCATGAAGGGGTAGCCCCCGATCCGGGACCGGATCAAGTAGGGGGCAGACTTTCTCTCTTTGCTCAGGCCTGGGCAAGAGACGTTCAGGACTCCTGGGACGTAGAAATTGTAACCCAGAGTTATCTCCTAGATTTCAAAGATTCTCCTCCAAGGGGGAGGTTCCATCTTTCTCAATTGTCTGTAAACCAGACAAAAAGAGAGGCGTTCTTACGCTGTGTAGAAGACCTTTTTACCATGGGAGTGATCTGCCCAGTTCCGAAAACAGAACCAGGGACAAGGTTTCTACTCCAATCTGTTTGTGGTTCCCAAAAAAAGAGGGAACCTTCAGACCAATTCTAGATCTCAAGATCCTAAACCAATTCCTAAGAGTTCCATCCTTCAAGATGGAGACCATTCTGACTATTTTACCAATGATCCAGGAGGGTCAATATATGACTACCGGGGATCTAAAGGATGTGTATCTACACATTCCTATCCACAAAGATCATCACCAGTTCCTCAGGTTTGCCTTTCTGGACAGGCATTACCAGTTTGTGTCTCTTCCCTTCGGGTTGGCCACGGCGCCAAGAATCTTCACAAAGGTGCTAGGGTCCCTTCTGGCGGTCCTAAGGCAGAGGGGCATAGCAGTAGCGCCTTATCTAGACGACATCTTAATTCCAACTTGCCAAGTCTCACACAGACTTAGTGTTGGCCTTTCTAAGATCTCATGGGTGGAAGGTGAACGTGAAAAAGAGTTCTCTTATTCCTCTCACAAGAGTTCCATTCCTGGGAACTCTGATAGATTCGGTGGACATGAAAATATTTGACGGAGGTCAGGAAATCAAAGATTTTAACCACCTGCCGAGCTAGCTCTTCATTCCATTCCTCGGCCGTCAGTGGCTCAGTGTATGGAGGTAATCGGACTTATGGTAGCGGCAATGGAAATGGTTCCGTTTGCTCGCTTGCATCTCAGACCACTGCAACTATGCATGCTCAAACAGTGGAATGGGGATTATGCAGATTTATCTCCTCAGATAAATCTGGATCAAGAGACCAGAGACTCTCTTCTTTGGTTGTCACAGGATCACCTGTCCAGGGGAATATGTTTCCGCAGGCCAGCGTGGGTTATTGTGACGACGGACGCCAGCCTCCTGGACTGGGGTGCAGTCTGGAATTCCCTGAAAGCACAGGGTTTGTGGACTCAGGAGGAGGCCCTCCTACCGATAAATATTCTGGAATTTAGAGCGATATTCAATGCTCTTCAGACTTGGCCTCAGCTGGCTTCGTTTGGATTCATTAGGTTTCAGTCGGACAACATCACGACTGTAGCTTATATCAATCATCGGGGGGAACAAGGAGTTCCTTGGCGATGATAGAAGTTTCCAGGATAATCCGATGGGCAGAGACTCACTCTTGCCATCTATCAGCGATCTATATCCCAGGGGGCAGAACTGGGAGGCAGATTTTTGGGAGCTCCATCCGGAGGTGTTTGTTCAACTGGTTCAGCTATGGGGCACACCAGAATTGGATCTGATGGCGTCTCGTCAGAACACCAAACTTCCTTGTTACGAATCCAGGTCAAGGGATCCTCAGGCAGTACTGATAGATGCTCTAGCAGTACCCTGGTCGTTCAACCTGGCTTATGTGTTTCCACCATTCCCTCTCCTTCCACGTCTGATTGCCAGAATCAAACAGGCGAGTGCTTCGGTGATTTTGATAGCGCCTGCGTGGCCACGCAGGACTTGGTATGCAGACCTGGTGGACATGTCATCTCTGCCACCATGGACTCTGCCACCATGGACTCTGCCACCATGGACTCTGCCACCATGGACTCTGCCACCATGGACTCTGCCACCATGGACTCTGCCACTGAGACGGGACCTTTTGATTCAAGGTCCATTCAAGCATCCAAATCTAATTTCTCTGCAACTGACTGCTTGGAGATTGAACGCTTGATTTTATCAAAGCGGAATTTCTCTGAGTCGGTCATAGATACCTTGATTCAGGCTCGAAAGCCTGTCACCAGGAAGATCTATCATAAGATATGGCGTAAATATCTTTTTTAGGTGTGAATCCAAAGGCTACTCATGGAGTAAGATCAGGATTCCTAGGATTTTGTCTTTTTTCCAAGAAGGATTGGAGATAGGATTGTCCGCTAGTTCCTTAAAGGGACAGATATCTGCTTTGTCTATTCTGTTGCACAAGCGTCTGGCAGATGTCCCAGACGTTAGGGCTTTTTGTCAGGCTTTAGTTAGAATTAAGCCTGTGTTTAAACCTGTTGCTCCGCCATGGAGTCTCAATTTAGTTCTTAAAGTTCTTCAGGGGGTTCCGTTTGAACCCATGCATTCCATAGATATTAAGCTTCTATCTTGGAAAGTTCTGTTTCTAGTTGCTATCTCTTCAGCTCGAAGAGTTTCTGAACTATCTGCATACAATGTGACTCGCCTTATCTTGTTTTCCATGCTGATAAGGTGGTTTTGCGTACCAAACCTGGGTTCCTCCCTAAGGTTGTTTCTAACAGGAATATCAATCAGGAAATTGTTGTTCCTTCTCTGTGTCCTAATCCTTCTAAGAGGGACCGTCTGTTGCACAACTTGGACGGGGTTCGTGCCTTGGTTTTATTTGCAGGCAACCAAAGATATTCGCCAATCATCTTCTTTGTTTGTTGTCTATGCTGGAAAGCGTAGAGTTCAAAAGGCTACGGCTACCTCTCTTTCCGGACAGCAGCCTCCTGAAAGAATTACAGCTTACTTCACTAGAGCGGTAGCTTCCACATGGGCTTTTAAAAATTATGCTTCTGTTGAACAGATTTGTAAGGCTGCGACTTGGTCTTCGCTTCATACCTTTTCCAAATTTTACAAATTTGATACTTTTGCTTCTTCGGAGGCTATTTTTGGGAGAAAGGTTTTGCAAGCAGTGTGGTGCCTTCCGTTTAGCTTCCTGTCTTGTCCCTCCCTTCATCCGTATCCTAAAGCTTTGGTATTGGTATCCCACAAGTTAGGATGAATCCGTGGACTCGGTACATCTTTCAAAAGAAAACAGAATGTATGCTTACCTGATAAATTTCTTTCTTTTGCAATGTACTGAGTCCAAGGCCCGCCTATTCAAGACAGATAGTATTTTTTGCGTAAACTTCAGTCACCTCTGCACCTTATAGTTTCTCCTTTTCTTCCTTGGCCTTCGGTCGAATGACTGGGGGGTGGAGTTAAGGGGGGAGCTATATAGACAGCTCTGCTGTGGTGCTCTCTTTGCTACTTCCTGTCAGGAAGGACAATATCCCACAAGTTAGGATGAATCTGTGGACTCGGTACATCGCAAAAGAAAGAAATTTATCAGGTAAGCATAAATTCTGTTTTTCATTAAGTATTTATTGTATGTTTTGGGAATAAATTACTGCACAAATAGATGTTTACTAACATATAGTTTCTTTTATTTTGAAGAACCCCACAGTAAAGCCAGCTCTAAAAAATCAGGTAACTTTGACGAAAGAGTTTCCAGTATCATCGGGATCTCAGCACAGGATAAAAGAAGCAGACAAAGTCTATGGTGAATGGGTACCAGTAGCTAAAAAGACAGAGGAGAGCAAAGACGATGTTTTTCCTACCACAGGTTCTTCACAGGTAAGGATTTATGCTTTTCAGAGCAAATAATTTCACTGATTATTTTCAAAAGTCCACAGTAGAGACTTAGTCTGTTTGTATGTTTTTGTTTTTTTTTAAATGGAAATATTCTGAAGGTTTTTTGCATGAATGGTCAGAATATATTATAACTACAAAACAATTTGTATCTGAATATTGACTTGAAGGAAAGGGGGGGGTGACCTTTACAGGCTTAAAAAATAAAATGTGTGTCTGTCTGGCTACTGAAATATATAAATGTAATTTTAATGAAAATGTAATTATTGCGGCCTTTTAGGAGGCTACTGAATTTTATGACGTGTTTCGTACTAAGCAATTCGGTTTCTTTTCTAATATCACCCTAAATGTTTTAAGATCTGTATGTCATGGAGTGATACTACTACTTATTGCTTTTGTGGCACTCACAGTGAATTTTAACAAACATTGTCACGTCATCATACGCATTACGCAGCACATACATGGTTAAAATGTGAGAATGGCATCAAATGGAAGTGTGAAACTTTTTTCACTGAGTCCTAACAGAGCACTTTCTAGCACCTGGCGGTGTGCACATGCGTTATCTGTTAATAGCTCGCTCCTTGTGAATATTTGATTATTTTTTTTTAAACCTATTGAAAGGGAGATTCTCTTTGTATGAAGAAGAGAATGTTGGAATTATTTGTAATGATTCATAGTTGTTTTTCTTGTAATGGAAAACACGGTGGAAAAAAAAATTGTACAGACGCTAAAATGGCAGTCTTCTGACCCCTTATAATTTTAAAATAATTGGTTTAATATATAAGTATACAATACTGATAGAGCATTTCTATGTACTGAGGGGTCTATCAGATAATCTATTAATAATTAACCTTACTATAGCATATTCAGAATGTCATTCTTCCTAAGTGTTTTGTGTTACTAGATTAAATGACTGTGATTCATGAATTTATAAATCTTGCTATTTGGCATTTTTTTGTTTTACAGTTCTAGAATTGTTTGAGGAAGGTGGATTAACCACACTTAGATACCTGTTGCCAAACCAACGTTCTGATGGGCTGAGACCCTCTTCTTTAATGGCCTCACATGGACCTAATGCTTCCAGATCCTGAGTTCTGATTGGTTGCAAACTGGTCATTAAAGAACACTAAGGACTGATATCTTACAACTTCAGGAAAAACAAAGAAAACCAGCCCCCAGACGTGCAGAAACAATGTACAGTTCAACAAAGCAATGGACATATACATATTTTTCTTTTGTGTGTGACGTTTATGAACTCGCCCAGCATGAAAATAACCTTTACTTGTTCCTCTGTAATGTTGGCCAACTTTCAAAGAGAGAGTATCCATAAAACGCTTTTCAGTTGTAGTGGATTGCAATTCCACACTATATAACTATATATATATATATATATATATATATATATATATATATATATATATATATATATATATATATATATATATACACACACACACACACTTTTTTTATGTTTTTTTTTTTGTTTGTTTTTTGAATTCTCTAATTTTAATAAACAGGCTTGGCGCTTAGCTTGTTTCTGGCATCTGCTATTATCGTATGCTTTTATACAAACATCCTAGTTTAGTATTTAAGTATTCTTCATTACCAAATTATTTTAAGTAACTTTCTAATTTGACCTTTGCAATATCAAAATTACAATTTGGAAAGTTCACTGTGCTTCCATTGATCTGTTTTATGTTTAACAAGAATTCAAAGTTTGTACTTTGAATGCAAAAGGGAAGTAATTAAACCAGTGGTGTAAGTCAATATCAAAGGTTTACCGAAAACTAAGATCTAACTATTATTTTTAATATAAAATGTGGTTTTAATAGAAATCTCTATACAATTAAATAAAAAAGCACCATTAAATGTACACACCGTTCTTTTAAAGAATCACCAAAAAATTAGAATAGCAATTATTTCTTTTTTGAGGTCAGTTTTTTCCAACCTTTCCTGTTTTAGACTGCATTATTATAGACCTTTTGACTTAAATCATATTTTTCATATAGACTCAGATATAATCATATTTAAGCCACTGATATTCTAAAATCAGAGATGAACGCTATGTGCCATCTTATCTTAAACCTTGTGGCTTGAACATCACACTTTCTTAAAATTGCACTTTACCAAAACTTGCTTAGTTGTAAAATCAGTTACTATTGCTTTATTCAGAGATTTTGATTAGAACAGCAAAGTATGGCATCAGGGGAAATTGAATCACTAAACAAAGGTCTAGCAAGTAAAGGAAAACCTAAAAAATACAATCTAGCAGGAATTAGTCACTAAAACGTCAATGTTCTCTTGAACACATGAAGAACTACTGGTTGACGATGGACTCAAAATTGCTCTAAACCTCCTGAAATAAACAATTCATCTCCAGTTATCCAAATTAGTGTATATGTTTGATGTCCTTAGCAGACAGAAAAATCTAAATATTGAGCTTCCACAATAAAGAAGTAATATTGTATTTGAACTGTTTCGTTATAAATTAAGTCACAGCATAAGACATGAGCTGATGTTGAACTTCAAACTACACAATGCAATTGGTCTAATTTCCTTTTTGTACCTTGCTGCTTTAAAGGCTTTCAATGTTGCCGTTAAAATTGGATTATATGTAATGTATTCTCTAATTAAAGAATACCTTTTCAAGCACCTTTGGCTAAACTTATATTAAGTTAGCTATCAAGCTTAACAAATGTGAAGAGATGTTATTCTGTAAATTGTTTATATATTTTGCTTTCCCTCTTAACATTTCAAGTTAAATTTACTAATTTGTATGTAAGTTGTTTGTTTTAAGCTAAAATGATTGCATTGCATAAAAAAATGGAATATCAAATTAAAAAAATCCATTGGCTTTTAGTACTGATTTCCCATTATTCTTCAAGATGCCAATAAATTTGTGGCAAAAGAGCATCTTATCAATCTCTAGTAAATGCTAAATTGGTCATGGATTGTAATACCTTGTATCTGTGGAAAATATTCATCTATTTTTGCAAATCATTTATATGGCAGTCATTCTGTACCTTCATTTTATTTATTTAGATTTCAAATCTAAACATAACATTTACATCTACCGTGTTTTTGGGGGGGTTTCCTTAACATTTTTCATGTTGCAAAGAATGGGCTTTACAATTTTAACTGTGATATTTCTCAATAGTTATAAATACACCTACATAATAATGCATTATTGTAGTTTTCTTTACAAACATCTGTGTTAAAGTGACAGAATCTTTTTGGCTGATTTTGATGCTTTAGTTGCTGATTGCATATTATGAAGTTATTGGTTTTCATAATTATTTGTCTTGTTTCTTTAATGCCTGGTGTTTGCAATGATTGTATTTTGCGCTAAGGGCCATTTATTAAAACTGATAGCATTCTCTACAGTTTGTAAATTACAGAGAACATCTCTGGATAAATACATTTAGAAAACTGTATTTAATGCATTGTAGAACACTTTTTTTTGTGTAATCCCTCCATTGCCAGAGACTTGCAGTGCCTTGCACTACAGACACTTCTGGTAGCAGAGCAGTTGATACTGCATGTAAATATGTTTCTATTGTAAATTAATTGAATATAAATTCAGATATTACTGTACATACAGATTCAGTTATGTCAAAATGTATGATAATAGTTGAATAATGGGCTGTTAGTGTGCTTTAGGTAATAAAGTGTTATTTTTTTTTCTCCAATTTTGATTGGAATTTTTTTTTTTGTGACGACCTATATAACATTTTTGTCTCTCTTGTATGTATAGCTATTTCCAGTACTTCATGCTGGGCCATGCTTTTGCTGATTAAATACCACCTCTTTCAGTACATCTTCTCTGTTTGTCATGTTGTGAAATGTTGCTCATAAAACTAAGATACACTTTTAGCAGCTTATATTGATAAAGTGGTCACATTTTAATTATTTGACCACACAGCAAAATATTTCTTAGTAACCTTTTATACAAACATTTCCAATGTGACCTATCATCTTTTCAATACTGTACATGAGAAACTCCCTGGAGTAAAAATATGGTGAATAGCAAAACATTTAGATATGTTTTTTTCACCATAACGGAATACTTGTATGGGTTACACAGTTAATTTCATGATGTTGCTTCTATGATTTTGACTGCTACACTTGGAAGCAGGTATTTTTGTCACAGTTCTTTATCCATGACAATAAGAAAGGCGTTCATATGTAACCGTCTTATAAAATTTCACAAGCAATTATACAGTTGTGTCCTATCATGAGAGAATCGATTTCTGATGGAAAATATTTGTCAGATACCAAATAACATGTACTTGTAAATGTTAAATTTTTCTTGCAAATGTCATTTTGAATATCAATAAAGAGAGTTCAATTATATTGGTTCACTGTTTTCTTATTGCTTGTTCTTTAGAATAAACTTTGTTAAATAAGATGGTTAAAGGGACAGTCTACACTAAAATTGTTATTGTTTAAAAAGATGGATAATGCCTTTACATCCCATTCCCCAGCTTTGAACAACCAACATTGATATATTAATATACTTTATAACATTTAAACCTCTAAATGTCTGCCTGTTTCTAAGCCACTATAGACGGCCTCGTATCACATGCTTTTTTGTTTGCTTTTTCATAACAGCAGACTGCTAGTTCATGTGGGCCATATAGATAATGTGTTCACGCCCGCGGAGTTACTTAAGATTTAGCACAATATAGTACTAAATGCAAGTCAATAGATAATAAAAAAGTCATGTGATTAGGGGGCTGTCAGAAGATGCTTAGATACAAGGTAATCACAGAGGTAAAAAGTGAATTAATATAACTGTTTTGGTTATGCAGAACTGGGAAATGGGTAATACAGGGATTATCTATCTTTTAAAACAATACAATTTCTATTATAGACTGTTCCTTTCCTTTAAGGGCAGTGCAAATTATGTTCATTTTTCTATTTTTTTAAATTGCTACTGGAAAGCAGTGTATTTTCTTTCAAGTAAATGACAAGAGTCCATGAGCTAGTGATGTATGGGATATACTTTCCTACCAGAAGGGGGCAAAGTTTCCCAAACCTCAAATGCCTATAAATACACCTCCTACCTCACTCCATACCTCAGTTTTACAAACTTTGCCTCCTTACAAGGTGGTGAAGCATGATGTGCTTGATTTCTTCTGTGAAAGGTGCTTCTAAGCATATTAAAGCTTAGTTCCTCTCTAAGTACAATGTTTGTCTGAGGGATGTGAAGGGAGTATTGCCTGATACCATGTTTTCGCCTATGGGAAGTCTATTCTAGGGTTCTCTGTAAATTCGGTCGCAGGGATTCATCTGCTGCCTCCCTTTACAGATCGACATACTCCTCTACCATTACCTCTGCTGATATGTTTCAATACTAGTTTGGCTGTCTGCTATATGTGGATGGGTGTCTTACTTTTATTATATAAGACACTCTCAGCTATGGATTGGGCACTTTTTAGGTAAAGTTGTTTTATATTTTTTTGTATACATGCCTTGAGTCAGTAATTCAGTGCTCTTTTTTTAGCGACTTTAATTGTGGCTAAATATTTGTCAAGGTTGGTAGAATCTGTGAAACATACAGGGTTTTTTCTTCCTAAATGGAAAGAGTCAACAGCTACATTCATTACTTTTGGGAATTAAGAACCTGGCTACCAGGAGGCGGCAAAGACACCCCAGCCAAAGGCTTAAATACTCCTCCCACTTCCCTCATCCCCCAAAAGTTCAAGAAAACGGCAGCACCACCTTGATATTCAGTAAATCCTCTTTATTCTTTATGTAGGAGCAGGTACAAAATGACTAAGTTTCGGGTCACATACCCTTAGTCATGTCAATTGACATGACTAAGGGTATGTGACCCGAAACATAGTCATTTTGTACCTGCTCCTACATAAAGAATAAAGAGGATTTACTGCATATCCAGGTGGTGCTGCCGTTTTCTTGAACTTTTGTATTATCCAAAGGTTTCTGCAGTGACCTGTGGTCGTGCACACCTGTTTGTTTGTTGTGCTGGTTTACATTGGATTTTGCCTTTCGTCCCAGGAGGTTGGCAGAGAAGTGTCAGATGTTTGTTTTGTCTCTTATGGAGGGTAGTACGCTTTGACATGGGATGGGAGTTTTAAGTAATCCTATCAGTCTCTCAGTGAGGGCCTGGATGAAAGTTAGAGTCCCGAAATGCAGGGAGAGTCTTTCAGCGAAACCATCCCGACTCGTATTAACAGCTCCACAAGCAATCAGCGTTTTCTAACTTCTCTTCGCTGTCTGCTTTCTTCTCTCAAGTCCATGGCGGAGGCGCTGCTACTATTCGTCACACTTGAAGGGCCGTGTTCCTTTTCCATGGCGTAGATTCCGGTAAGATCGTTTAATTTTACTTCATCCGAATGTACTGTAACTTATTTGTTTTCCCATAAGGAACTATCTTGCGGGACTTATTAAGTATATCTATAGGGCCACAGTGAGGCTCCTTTGGTATCTTGGAATCGAGGGTTAATATCTCCCGAGGGGGATTATTGAACAGGGTTTTTTTTTTAATCATGTTTGTTATGTGATTCAATCTGCTTATGTGTAGTGTTAACTGGGCTCTCGGCTTAGAACATAAAAGCCTTTGGAAGTGACGCGACCTTATGGTTGGGCACACTTTTTTTGGACTGTATGGTTTACCTTGTGACTGGACGTGTTTACGTTCTGGCTTTCCATTTCCACATTCCTGACCGCGTGGCAACTGAAAAATTGAGTCTGTTTGTGTCTGGTTCTAGGAGGTGTTGAGTGCCGTTTAAGTTTTTTCTTAGTCCATTTTAGTATCTTCTCTAACTAGTTATGGAGGATTCTGATGCTGAAACTGTTCAGATTATTCGACTTGGCCCGTTGACAGAATCAGTTATGTTCGATATGCCGTACTAGAGCGCCCTGTTCCTCGGACTCTGTGAATCAGGGGTCTTATGAGCCTTCCGCCTCTGGGGGTTCTGTCCTCCAAGAGGCGAGTTCCCTACCACTCCCTACTACTACACATGCAAGTAACCCAGATTATGTTTATCCCTCCTTACAGGGCGACTTGTTCCCCCTCCGGAGGGTGCAGTTCGTTTTCTCTTTCACATATTTTTAGCGATTATGCGTCTGCAAAGTCCAGACGTTTATTTGCGTTTTTACTCGTGCCTGATCGTCCCAGTGCCCTGTGGGTGTAGCTGTCCCTGAGTGTTGTGCCTTTAATTACAGAATTGCATGTCTTCGCGTTTTACTTAGACACGTTATTAGAGTATCCTATCCTTCAGATCTTCTGTCCTGTGGCTTATTCAGACACGGGGAGCTTGTTCTGTCTGGCTGGTCCAGTGGGGCGCTGAGTGCTCACATTATTATTTGTGTGTTTTCTTGTTTTTCTTACAAGTTCCGCTAAACACTCTAAAAGGATCCGTATGGCTGGCAGGATTGTGTCAGTCCTTATTCAGCATTCAATATGGTGACCGGGTCAGTGGTGTTCCGCTGCGTCACTCTCTTTGCTTCGATTTCCTAGGGGCCTACAGTTTCCTTCCTCTCTTGGGAGGATTGGGGGCTTAGCGTCTCCTTACCGCTGTTTTGAGCGGTTTGGCCTTCTGAGGCTCTGGAATTGTCCTTGGACTTGTTCCTGCTGTGGTTCTCATCTTGAGACCTTTCGGACTTCGTCCGTCCGGGTTTCCTTAGGGGGACCTGGTTCCCTTCGGGAGTTGGTTCCTTTGTAGGGACATGGACAGTGTGGTCTCCTTGAGCTCTGTTTAGGGTTTCTTCCCTGGAGTTGGGGGATGCTCTGCATCCTTCTTTCATCTTCTCTGATTTTTTGGGGGTGATGTGGAGACTAGCCTTTGTTTGAGTAACTTTGTCCTTGAGGTATCCCCTTGTTCTTAATCGTAGTGTCGCTATTGCGTCTAGCGCTCTGGTGACCTGGTTTCGGTCTTGCTTCCTTAGCCCATTGGAGTGTTGGACTCATGCAAGGGGTGGTCTCGTCTTCTGGTCGGGACTTGCAAGGTTTTCTCGTCCATTTTACTTTGGATATTGTTTGGTATCTCCCAGTGGTCTGATTGTATCAGATGGGGGATTTCAATTTCCGGGTTCTTGTTTATTTGGGGGGCTTGGACCTCTCCTCGCTCTGGTTCTTCCAGTGGCTGAGGTTTTTGTCTGGGTCTGCTACATGCCATTTTGCCTGAATCCTCAGGGTTCTGAGTTCGGATGATGTTTGGTCTCCATTTTCAGTTGTTCCTAGGCGCTGGTTGTCTTGCTGCCTGGCAAGTGAAGGGTTGCTCCTTGCAACCAGCTACAGCTGTTGCGCCTTGATCAAGTACTAGCTATCTTCCTTTCCTTTCAGGATGTTGGGAGAACTTTTTTTTCTGTTCTGCTATCGGTTCTAATCCTTGTGGTTTCTATTTGGATTGGGTGTTGCCTCCCCTTGTTGTCAGGACCCATTTAGGTCTTGCAAGCTTGGTCTGATTCTGGGTTTTTCCTTTTATGGAATTTGTGGTAACCTATCGGTTCCTATTTGGTTCTTCCTTGACTTATTCCTTTGGGAGTTTTAGAGGGGGTTCCCATCGCTAGTAAAGGGTGTGTGGTGGGGGACCGTCTGTTGGGTGATGGTGTCTCCTGGAGGACTGTTGGCCCAGTTGTGTCTGAGGTTGTGGTCTCTGGCTAGGCTTCCGGGCTATCTGCTGTTCAATGTCCTTGGGGCCTTTTCCCTTTTTGTTTTCTCGGCTTCGGGCGAAGCAGGGTTTTTTGTTAGGTAGTGGTTTTCATGCCTGTTGCCCTCAGAATGGGCCACCTATTATACCCGCCCGTTTTGGCATTCAGTGTCCTCTATAGCTTGGGTATTGTATTCCCAAAAGTAATGAATGCAGCTGTGGACTTTTTCCATTTAGGAAGAAAAACATAAATTAAACTTACCCGATAATTTTCTTTTTTTCTGATGGAAAGAGTCCACAGCTCCCCACCCGTCTTTTTTTATGTGGGGTGTCTTGTTTTTTATTCTTCTCGCACCTTTTTACCCTGATATTTCTTCTACTGTTCCTTGTTCGGTAGAATGACTGGGGGATGAGGGAAGTGGGAGGAGTATTTAAGCCTTTGGCTGGGGTGTCTTTGCCTCCTCCTGGTGGCCAGGTCCTTAATTCATAAAAGTATTAAATGAATGCAGCTGTGGACTTTTTCCATTGGAAGAAAATTATTGGGTAAGCATAATTTTGTTTTTGGAGCTAGCTATTTATTTATAAATTAGGATGCTAAGTATTATGTTAGCCTTAATGGAATGTTGATAATCACATTTTATGCAGCTATAATAGAAGTATCCATTAGGCTTTATTTTGGTTCATTTTTTTTTGTATATACAATCAAAATTCTTACTTGCTTTTTAGAGTGATAGGCGTATTAGAAATCCCCTTCAGCTTTGCATGTCGTGCATGTGATGATGCTATTTATGTCATAGGGTGAAGTGTCATCATTGTGTGCCATTTTTTGGCGCCAAAAATTTCCCTCTAAAAATTTTAATTTTCCTGACAACATTTTTCCCCGCCAAAATTGCCGTTATAAGCTCTGCCCCAGCTCATTCAGTGTTCAGTAAACACTTAGAGAGCTTTCATGAAGCATTTTATTAATCTTTTTTTTTTTTATATATATAATTTTTTTCCCCATTCTCTCAAGCCTATATAAGCATGGATATAAATTTGCAGAATTTAATTAAATTTTTTCCTAATTTAGTTTTTTTGCAATTATGTCTCAAACTGAACCTGCCTCTGATGTTACCATAGGATTTGAACTGCCTAAACAGGTATTTAACAAAGCGAAGTGTGCATGACTTAATTAAGCTGATCTAAATTATTCAGCTCTGTTATGTGGCTCTTGTTTAACAAATTGTTAAATGTAATCTATGAGTACAAATACACACTGTTATTCCATCTCAGTCTAAATGTACATAGCATTACTGTAGGAAATGTAAGATTGTATTGCTACAGCTATAGAGAAGGCAATGACTGCGGTTTTGCCTTCAAATAAATGTAAAAGGTTTTTGCAACATTTTCCTGAACTTAGTGAATTAAAGGGACAGTCTAGTATAAATTAAACTTTCATTATTCAGATAGGACTTTTAATTTTAATCAACTTTCCAATTTACTTTTATCATCAAATTTGCTTTTTTTCTATTGGTATTCTTAGTTTAAACTAAACATAGGTAGGCTCATATGGTAATTTCTAAGCCTTTGAGTGCTGCCTCTTATCACATGCTTTTTAAATCTCTTTTTAACACAAAGAGACAGAAAGTACACTTGGGCCATATAGATAACACTGTGCTCAGGCACAGGAGGTTATTTAAGATTTAGCACAAAACAATGGTAAATTTAAGACAATAGATAATAAACAGTTAGTCATGTTATCAGGGGGCAGGAAGAAGGTTCCTAGATACAAGGTAATCACAGAGGTAAAAAGTGTATTAATATAACTGTGTTGGTTATGCAAAACTGGGGAATGGGTAATTAAGGGATTATCTATCTTTTAAAACAATAACAATTCTATGGTAGACTGTCCCTTTAAGTTCTGACCTTCAGCATACGGACGTATCCTCTACTGATGGGGTTTCCTCTGATTCAGAGGATGCCACGTCAGAGACTGATATAGACAAATCTTTTTTTATTTGATTACTAACTTTTACCAAATTTAGTATAAAAAAAAACATATAATAAGTTACATGTATAAAATAAAACTTACTTACCTATAACTTTTGCAAATTGAAGCCGCATAACCTTAGAAAATGCATCTTTCTTTCATGTAATTGGCAAGAGTTCATAAACTAGTGACGTATGGGATATACAATCCTACCAGGAGGGGCAAAGTTCCCCAAACCTCAAAATGCCTATCAGTTTTACAAACTTAGCCTCCTATGGAGGTGGTGAAGTAAGTTTGTGCTTGATTTCTAGGATTTCTTCTATGATAAGCGCTTCTAAGCATTTTGAAGCCCAATTCCTCTCAGAGTACAGTGTTTGTTAGAGGGATGTGAAGGGAGTATCTCCTATTGATTTTATGGTTTTCCTTGCGGGAGATCTTTTCAAAGGTTCTCTGTTATCGGTCGTAGGTAGGGTTGCACCGATACCAAGTATTTGCATGAGTACTTGTACTCGTGCAAATAAACCGATACCTCCAATTCCTAGCCATACGCCATCTTGTGGCATTTTTCAAACTGCATGTTCCCATTTCATTTTAAGCTGGAGTGGAGACTTAACTAAAAATTGTTCACTTCTGTTCTGCCAATACAAATTGCTGTTATTTGTATTATTGTACGTCAGAGCAGTGCTCCAAAAGCTGCTACTGTACAGCTGGAATTCTACCTGGAGAGATCACTGTACCTCATTCAGACAAACCCCTGAAGTACTGGCAGTTAATAAACTGAGATTTTAATGGCCCAAAAATATCTTTCTGACCCATGCAGTAGTGTGAAAAGTGAAAGACTGTTCAGCTTAGCGTCAAAAGTCCTTACTGATAGCAGAAACAGACTTATACCTGAACATGCAGAGATGCTTCTGTTCCTTAATAAGAACTTGCCGCTAACTTTTGAAAAATTATTCTAATTGATTGATAGATTGCCTGTTATACTGCTAGTTCTCATCCTAAACAATTGTGCTCAAAACATAATGTACTCTAAGGAACATCCTTAGCTGGACTGGGAATAAAAAGCAGCCCTGGAAAAATATGAAGACCAGCCCTATTTTCTGTTGAGTCAGTAGAATTCAAATGCCCCATTTTTCTCAAAGGGGATTACTGGGTTCTCCTTCCCCAATATTTTTTTCAGAATTAAATTATATAACTTTTTATTAAGTATAAATGTCAGATTGATGAGTTATATAGGCACCCTACAACCCAATTGCATCCAGTAATCACCCCTTTAAATTGTAGCTTCCCAGCCCCTGCTGTTGCAGCTGTTGTTCATTGTTGTTATTATTAATATATGTTATTGTAATATTTTTATTTATAAACATGTTCTGTGAACTTTGTGACAACAAGCACATAACTGTTTTATTATTTCAAAATGTCTTTTGAGTTACAGTTCATAATTATAAAGAAGCAATCTTAAATCGTTAGTCTGTATTGTGCTTGGTAAACTTTCATGACATTAACAAAAAGTATCGGTAATTGATATTGGTGAGTATTTGAAAAAAAGTATCGGTACTTGTACTCGGTCTTAAAAAGTGGTATCGGTGCAACCCTAGTCGTAGGGATTCATCTCCTACCTCCCTTTTTCAGATCGACGATATACTCGTATACCATTACCTCTGCTGATACTTTTTCAGTACTGGTTTGGCTATCTTCTATATGTGGATGGGTGTCTTTGGGTAAGTATATTTTTCTTATTTAAGACACACTCGGCTATGGGTTGGCGCTTTATGTATTAATATAAAGTTTTAAATATATGTATTTTACTTATATTTGTCATGAGTCAGGTCTATGTATATTTCCTTTTGCAGACTGTCTGTTTCAGTTTGGGAAGCATGTTTAGGAAATTATTTGTCTTACCTGGGGTATACTGTTTTTTCTTTTAATTTCGCAGGCAATATTATGCTTGTGACGGCGCAAAATACTGTTATTTATTGCATCATTCTTGGCGAAATAATTTTTTGGGCGCAAAGGTACGTCTTTGATGACGCAAGTTCGTCATTTCCAGCGTCTTAGTTGACGCCAGGTTTCCTTGCACAAGGTTGCGTCTGCTATGACGTGAGTTGCGTCATTTCCGGATTTTGTTGGCGGCAAAAAATGTTTTAACTTCCTTTTGCATCGTGCATCATACTTGGAGCCAAAAAAATTAGTTTATTTTTCACCTCACCTCCTATATGCCTCTTGCCTTCTATATGCTCAGAGGGCTATGCTGTTTGCATTTTTCCCATTCCTGAAACTGCCATATAAGAAAATGGTACATTTTGCTTTAATGTTGTTTTTTCTTTTACATTTGTCTCAGAAGCAACTGTTGGAACCCAGCTGCATGATCACAGTTCTACCAAAGCTAAGTGTATCTGTTGTAAGTTAGCTGAGATATCTCCAGCTGTAGTATGTAGCAGTTGTCAAAGTGTTTCCAACAGTACTATTACAGTTTCTGTTTCTGTTGTTCCTACAACATCTAATGTACATGATATCCCTGTTGATATGAAAAATTATATTGCTGATGCGATACAGAAGGCTTTGTCTGCTATTCTGCCTTCTAATAAACGTAAAAGGTCTTTTAAAACCTCATAATTTTGATGAAATTTCTAATGACCAACAACATACTGAAATATCCTCTGATGAGGATCTCTCTGATTCAGAAGATCCTACCTCAGACATTGACACTGACAAATCTACTTATCTTTCCTTGCTAAAAGAAGTGTTGGTTACTTTGGATATTGAGGAGTCTAGTCCTCTTGATATCAAAACTAGTAAACGTTTAAATTCTGTTTATAAACCTCCTGTGGTTACTCCTGATGCTATTTCTGATGTGATTGCTAAGGAATGAATTAAGCCTGGTACTTCTTTCATTCCTTCTTCTAGGTTTAAAAGGTTGTACCCTTTGCCAGTGGCTAGATTAGAGTTTTGGGGAAAAGTCCCCAAAGTTGATGGGGCTATTTCTACTCTTGCCAAACATACTACTATTCCTATGGAAGACAGTACTTCTTTTAAAGATCCTTTAGATAGGAAACTTGAATCTTATCTAAGGAAAGCTTATTTATATTCTGGCTATCTTCTCAGGCCTGCCATTGCTATGGCTGATGTTGTGGCTGCATCAACCTTTTGGTTGGATAGCTTAGCGCAACAGGAAACAGATCCTGATCTGTCTAGCATTGTTCGTTTGCTTCAACATGCTAATCATTTTATCTGTGATGCTATTTTTTATATCAAAATTGATGTTAAATCTATGTCTTTAGCTATTTTAGCTAGAAGAGCTTTATGGCTCAAATCTTGGAATGCTGACATGGTATCTAATCTAGGTTACTATCTTTCTTTCCAAGGTTACAAATTATTTGGTTGTCAGTTGGATTCAATTATTTCAATTATCACTGGAGGGAAGGGAGTTTTTTTGCCTCAGGATAAAAGATCTAAGGGTAAATCTAAAGCTTCTAATCGTTTTCATTCTTTTCAATAGAACAAGGAACAGAAAATCAATCCTTCCCCTCTGGTTCCAATTGGAAACCTTCAAGTTGGAATAAATCCAAGCCTTTTAAGAAACCAAAGCCAGCCCCCAAGTCTGCATGAAGGTTCGGCCCTCGATCCAGTTCAGCTGATGGGGGGCAGATTGATATTATTCCAAGACATTTGGACAGATTCTGTTCAAAATCAGTGGCTTCAGACTATTGTCTCTCAAGGGTATCGAATAGGATTGAGTAAGACCTCCTGTGAGAAGATTCTTTCTCTCTCACGTTCCAGCAAATCTGGTGAAGGCTCAGGCTTTTCTGAAGTATGTTTCAGATCTTGAGCTTTCAGGGGTAATAATACCAGTTCCGTTTCAGGAACAGGGTCTGGGGTTTTATTCAAATCTATTCACTGTGCCAAAGAAAGAAAATTCATTCAGGTCAGTTCTGGATCTGAACTTTCAAGATGGTGACTCTAAGGACTATTTTGCCTTTTGTTCAGCAAGGTCATATGTCCACGATAGACTTACAGGATGCATATCTTCACATTCCGATTCATCCAGACCACTATCGGTTTCCGAGATTCTCTTTTCTAGACAAGCATTACCAATTTGTTGCTCTTCTATTTGAGCTAGCAACAGCTCCAATGATCTTTTCAAATATTCTCGGTGCCCTTCTATCTGTAATCAGAGGACAGGGTATTGCTGTGTATACTTATTTGGACGATATCTTGGTTCTAGCTCAGTCTTTACATTTAGCCGAATGTTACACGAATCAACTAGTGTTGTTTCTTCAAAGACATGGTTGGAGGATCAATTTACCAAAGAGTTTCTTGATTCCTCAGACAAGGGTCACCTTTATAGATTTCCATATAGATTCAGTGTCCATGACTCTGTCCTTAACAGACAAGAGACAAATGAAATCGGTTTCAGCTTGTCGAAACCTTCAGTCTCAATCATACCCTTCAGTGGCTATGTGCATTGAAGTTTTAGGGCTCATGACTGCAGCATCGGACGTGATCCCCTTTGCTTGTTTTCACATGCACCCTATACAGCTTTGTATGCTGAATCAGTGGTGCAGGAATTATACTCGAATATCACAATTGATATATTAAAATCCCAACATTCAACTCTCTCTGACTTGGTGCTTGATAATGGCTTCTCATCTAAACCAGAAACTTCCCAGGTACCTGTCCAGGTCCAGGGATCCTCAGGCGGAGATGGTGGATGCTTTAGCAGTTCCTTTGTTTTACCAACCTGCTTATATCTTTCCGTCTCTAGTTCTTCTTCCAAAAGTGATCTCCAAAATCATTATGGAACAATTGTATGTGTTTCTGATAGCACCAGCGTGGCCTCACAGGTTTAGGTATGCGGATCTTGTTCGAATGTCCAGTTGCCAGCCTTGGCCACTTCCTCTAAGACCAGACCTTCTGTCTCAAGGGCCGATTTTCCATCAGGATCTGAAATCGTTAAATTTGAAGGTATGGAAATTGAACGGTTAGTGCTTAGTCATAGAGGTTTCTCTGACTTAGTGATTAATAGCATGCTACAGGCTCGTAAGTCTGTTTCAAGGAAGATTTATTATAGAGTTTGGAAGACCTATATTTCATGGTGTTCTTCTCATAAATTATCCTGGCATTCTTTTAGAATTCCTAGAATTTTACAGTTTCTTCAGGATGGTTTGGATAAAGGTTTGTCTGCAAGTACTTTGAAGGGACAAATCTCTGCTCTTTCTCTTTTATTTCATAGAAAGATTGCTAAGCTTCCTGATATTCACTGTTATGTTCAGGCTTTGGTTCGTATCAAGCCTGTTATTAAATCAATCTCTCCTCCTTGGAGTCTTAATTTGGTTTTGAACACTTTGCAGGCTACTCCTTTTGAGCCTATGCATTCTTTGGATATTAAACTACTTTCTTGGAAAGTGTTGTTTCTTTTGGCTATCTCTTCAGCTAGAAGAGTTTCCAAATTGTCTGCTCTCTCTTGTGAGTCTCCTTTTCTGATTTTCCATCAGGATAAGGCTGTCTTGTGGACTTCGTTTAAATTTCTTCCTAAGGTTGTGAACTCTAACAACATTAGTAGGGAAATTGTTGTTCCTTCCTTGTGTCCTAATCCCAATAATGCTCTTGAAAGATCTTTGGATGTTGTAAGAGCTTTGAAATATGTTGAAGCTACTAAAGATTTCAGGAAGACTTCTAGTCTATTTGTTGTCTTCTCTGGTTCTAGGAAAGGTCAGAAAGCTTCTGCCTTTTATTTGGCATTTTTGTTAAAGCTTTTGATTCATAAAGCTTATTTGGAGGTGGGGCAGTCCCCATCTCAGAGGATTACAGCTCATTCTACTAGATCAGTCTCCACTTCTTGGGCTTTTAAGAATAAAACTTCAGTTGATCAGATTTGCAAAGCAGCAACTTGGTCGTCTCTGCATATATTTACTAAATGTTACCATTTTTATGTATTTGCTTCTTCTGAAGCAGCTGTTTTACTTTGATTCTTCTGCTAATGTTAAGTTTTTTTTTCTTTAAATTTTTGAGAAAATATAATTTTTTTGTGGATTTAATTTTTTCAGCGGAAAATGTCTGTTTTTATTTTATCCCTCCCTTTCTAGTGACTCTTCTGTGGACTTCCACATCTTGGGTATTTCTATCCCATACGTCACTAGCTCATGGACTCTTGCCAATTACATGTAAGAAAACATAATTTATGTAAGAACTTGGCTATTCTTTAAACTGAATTGTGGGTGTGGTGAGGGGTGTATTTATAGGCATTTTGAGGTTTGGGAAACTTTGCCCCTCCTGGTAGGATTGTATATCCCATAATTTATCAGGTAAGTCCTTACATAAATTGTTTTTATTTTTTTTTGACGATTACGTCATGATATCTAGCCCACAATTTTCGGCACTACGTGTATGGAATTTACAACCAATCCGATTAGCTGTTTATGCATGTCATTATGACACAAATTAGTCCTCATTTGCATGCGCACAAAATCGGCTGAAATAGTGCATGTACATTTGCAACTATTGAAGCCGAAATTACCTGCAGCTAGATTGGATTAACGCATGCACATTTGAGACCAAAATCTATGCAGTTGGTTCTCCAGGCTCTCTACGTAGATTCGTAATACTATTAGCCTGCATGTTCTTATCCGCAGTGAGTCTCTTGCAGGGAGTGACGTTGCGCAATCTTGCCGCATGTGCAGTAAGAATTTTAGGCGCCATATTCCAACTGCAGTTGTCGGCCAAGATTGGATAGGAGAGAAAGATACCCACGGAGTGGGTTTTGAAAAAATAAGTGTTCGGAATGAAGATTACGGCAATACAGTAAATGTATCCTAATGAGATCCTATTGAGAAGATGCTTATTTTGGATAGTTCGTAACAAGCATGGTTAAATTTTACTTAGTGTCCCTTTAAGTTAGAATATATTCGTTCTCTCTTTAAAGGAAGTTTTTTTACTTTGGTTATTGAGGAGTCTAAATCTCCTGATGATAAAG
The DNA here is from genome assembly GCF_027579735.1 of Bombina bombina. NCBI lineage: Eukaryota > Metazoa > Chordata > Amphibia > Anura > Bombinatoridae > Bombina > Bombina bombina. Next base: position 111,875,530 of record NC_069501.1, on the reverse strand, counting down.
CTAGTAATTGTCTAAATTCTGTATTTAAGACTACTGTTATTACTTCTGAAGTATTTCCTTTTCCTGACGCTATCTCAAATTTTTTTTATTTTTTTTTAAATATTTTTATTGAGGTGATAAAAACAGGCATACAACATGTATTCGTTAGTGTATAGAGTTACAGTACATAGCTTTACAAGAACAATACATTCACACTGCATCTTACTGCACAAAAAAGATATATTTAACAGATTTAGTTAACAATATTACTACTTATTGCCTGTACCTTGCGAAACCTTCCAACATGACTCAATAGGTCACTTTTGGACCTCTAGTACAAAAAATAAGAATATACATAATAGAAGGTAATCTGAAACAAAGAGACCTCTCTTGGGTTTCAACTAGTGCACCTCAGGATTTTATAGTTTTCTGGGAAGGGGATTTATATATGACTTGATTTGAGCAAAACCAAAGTAATATATAATAGGGAGAGAAATGGTACTCGCTAACTTGGTATATTATATGTAGAATATATAACTCTGTAAAGTACATGGTATGGGATCTGATAATAGGGAAGCGTGATAAGCTAGGCAGCATTACAATAATAGGCTGTAAAGACTCCAAACAAAGCAAGAACAGTGATTGTTAGCAATTAACCTCCTTTTCGGTAGTACAAAAATAAGATATCTATGCTAACAGTCCAATGCTATAGGAATAAAATATTGAGGTAAATCTATTGCATCTAACTATATATAAGTAAATTTTGACAAATTTAACAGTTGGTTAGGGCAGAGGAATAATCTGTGGACCGATTAGGTTATCTATGTAGAGATATCAGAGCATACCCTTAACTCTAGACATACTATTATTTTCTTGTACACAATATATAGGTTACAGGCTATGAAGAAATGGTTGTAGGGGCACTATGGAAAGGGTTATGACTATGATCTAATTTTCTCAGGCAGCAAAAACACAATAAAAGTGAACTTGAAACCACATATTATTCAATAGTATAACACATATACACACTTATTTATGAACACATAAATAACTTTCCAATTGGAGAGAGCAAGCATAAATAAAACCCATCATAACCTAAGGATAACATTGGAAGTGTCTATAATCTGTATGTCGGCATAACTAGTAAAAGCGAGGCTATCCTGCTCAGAGACAGTCAAAGATCAGCCCAGGTATATTGGGATGGACTAACTATACATCAATCACTGACAATGGATTAAAAGGTGCAGATGCTATAAAATAAACGGACAGACACAGATTGCATGAACACTGCAAAACTCCTAGAACAAAGTCAAGGCAAAAGTGAGTGAGTAGCGTTCCAAATTTGGTTAACATATTGATCTAAACGTCAAGGAGTTCTAGGGATAACACATTTCTCAGCCGACCTGCATCAAATCTAAAGAAGCTCCACAATTGCAAAAAACAGTAGATTGTCCAGAGAGTATAGTGATAAATAGCACACCAGGCTAGCCAGTACAGCAGTTTAGGCTTGAAAGTGCTCCACGGGGTTAACCGATACCGGAGCTTCTCTGAGGCAACTCGCATGTCTCTGCAGGGGCTAAGAGGCTTGATACTCTGGAGGCTTATGTAAACAGGAAACACTCGGGTGATATACAGGGCCACAATAAAGGTCTGAATAAACTTGCCTGCATAGCTGAGAATGTCCCCTTGTGGTAAGCACCCGTGTACTTAACGATCTTTTCCTCAGAGCAGGTCGACTCTCAAACTCTTGCCTGTGACCCTCTGCTGTATAGGAAAGTCGGGCTCTGCGCGGTTCACAGGTAGAAAGAGAAGCCCGACTTGCTGCTGCTTCCCCTGACTGAGCCGGTCGCCTTCTTTGTGACCCCCTCAGTTGGCCAGTGACTGTGTGAAACACCGGAGCCCTCGAGGCCAACTGTCTCATCCTCCGCCTGCATCCTCTAATCCATCGAGGCGCCCCTTGATCCCAGAACCATAGGCGGTAAATTCTTATCTGTAGCCGGGTTATCGGGTAGGTGATCCGCCATACAGGGGAGTTGCAAGGAAACTTCAACATTCTGCGGGGCCTCTCTGATATTGTAAAGGGTTGGTCACTATCATGCAGAATTACAGGCTGAAATTGGCTGTTGAGCCCTCCGGCAATTAGATAAGTGAGCTCCATTGTCGGCTCAGTCATTCTAGCTGGTAGGTCAGTTTATTGAGGCTTTGATTGTCTGACTAGCTTACATAGCTCAAGTTCTAGGCTTTTGTAATGATCATTTATGAGTAGCGTCACCTCGGCTTCCCATCTGGCCAGAGCTTCCATTTTCCAAAGGAGATTTCAATCAGCTCCCCTATGTAAGTATACTATGACAAGCTTGGTGGCTTCCACAATAAATTGCACTAGATGGTGCAGGTAGCGAGATTCCTCTCCTAGGGTGAAGAACGGGCAGTCCGAATGCGACTGCTATACCCCATATACTGGGGGGGTGGTTGAGTCCTCGTGGTGAGGCCGCCGCCGGAGTTCTCAACGGTCCATATCTGGATCCAGTAATCATAAACCCTACAAGTTAAAAATCAATCTACTCAGGAGCACCTGAGTCAAGCAAATATGGGAACAGTTTTCAAACAACTTGCAGGATGGGCTCTGAAACCGGCAGGTTGGAGAGATCATAACCAGAGCTGCAGATATTGCGACCTAACATGGCCGCTGCCTAGACACGCCCCCCCCCCCCCGCTATCTCTAATTTGATTGCTAAAGAATGGTCTAAGCCTGGTACCTCTCTTAACCCTTCTAAGTTTAAGATAGTGTATCCTTTACCTGTACTCAAGGATCCTTTAGATAGGAAGCTTGAATCTTATCCAAGAAGGGCATATTTACATTCTGGCTATATTCTTAGACCTGTTATATCTATGGCTGATGTTGCTGCTGCTTCTACTTTTTGGTTGGACAGTTTAGCACAGCAGTTATCTTCAGATTCTGAATTATCTAGCATTATTGTTTTCGTTCAACATGCAAATCATTTTATTTGTGATGCTATATTTGATTTTAGGAAGATCAATGTCAAATCCATGTCTTTAGCCATTCTAACTAGAGGAGCTGTATGGCTTAAATCTTGGAATGCTTACATGGTGTATACAACTGGATTATTATCTCTCTCTTTTCAAGGTAAAAATCTTTTTGGTTCACAATTGGATTCTATTATTTCCACTGTTACTGTGGGTAAGGGAGTTTTTCTGCCCCAAGACAAGAAATATAAGGGTAAATTTAAAGCTCCCAATCATTTTCGTTCCTTTCGTCAGATTAGAGAACAAAAAAACACTCCTCCTAAGGCCTCTGGCTCTAATTGGAGACCATCTCCGAATTGGAATAAATCCAAGCCTTATAAGAAACCAAATCCTGCCCCTAAACCTATATGCAGGTGCGGCCCTCAAGCCAGTTCTTCTGGTAGGGGCCAGACTAAAGCTATTTCAAAGAGTTTGGACAGACTCTGTCCAAAATCAGTGGATTCAGAATATAATTTCTTAGGGGTGTTGAATAGGATTCAAAATAAGAATTCCTTTGGAAAGATTCTTTCTTACCCATTTAACAAAAAAACCCAGCAAAGCTCAAGTCTTTCTGAAATGTGTTTCAGATCTAGAACTTTCAGGGGTAATTTTTCCCAGTTCCACAACAGGAACAACGATTGGGGTTTTTATTCAAATCTATTCATTGTACCTATGAAGGAAAATTCTTTGACCTATTTTGGATCTGAAAACTTTAAATGGTTTTGTAAGAGTCCCAACTTTTAAGATGGTGACTATAAGGACTATTCTGCCTTTTGTTCAGAAAGGTCACTTCATGTCCACAATAGACTTACAGGACGCTTGCCTTCACAATCCGATTCATCCAGATCACTATCGTTTTCTGAGATTCTCTTTTCTAAACAAGGATTACCAATTTGTCGCTCTTCCATTTGGCCTTGCAACAGCACCAAGAATATTCTTAATAGTTTTAGGTGTCCTGTCTGTAATCAGAGAGCATGGTATTGCGGTGTATCCTTATTTGGACAATACCTTGGTACTAGCTCAATAGATTTTCAGATAGATTGTGTCCATGACTCTATCCCTAACAGAAAAGAGATGTTTGAGATTGGTTTCAGCTTGTCTAAACCTTCAGTCTCTTATCATTCGCTTCAGTGGCTATGTGCATGGAAGTTTTAGGTCTCATGATTGCAGCATCGGACGTGATCCTTTTTGCTTGTTTTCATATGAGACCTCTAAAGTTTTGCATGTGGCACCAATGGTGCAGGGATTATACTCTGTTATCACAACTGATATACTTAATTCCCAACTCTCCACTCTTTCTGACTTGGTGGTTATACTATCACCTTATTGTTTAAGGGGCCTCCTTTGTTTGTCCTACCTGGACTGTGATCACAACAGATGCACGTCTCTCAGGTTGAGGAGCTGTTTGGAATCCTCGAGAGGCGAGGTTACCAATCTATATCTTAGAACTCTGTGCTATTTTCAGAGCTCTTCAGGCTTGGCCTCTATTAAAGAGAGAATCGTATATTCGGGTTTAGACAATGTCATAACAGTGGCATATGCCAATCATCAAGGGAGGGACTCTCAGTCCCCTAACAATAAAGTAGTATCTCTAATACTTTCTTGCGCGGAATCCAATTCTTGTCTAATCACTGTGATTCATATACCAGGTGTAGACAATTTGGAAGCGGATTATCTCAGCCATCAGTTTCTACATCCGGGGGTAGTCTCTCCATCCAGATGTGTTCTATCAGATTGTGCAGATGTGGGGTCCTTCAGACATAAATCTGATGGTCTCTCGTCTAAACATGAAACTTCAGATACCTCTCCAGGTCCAGGGATCCCAAGGCGGAAATGATGAATGCTCTAGCAGTTCCATGGTTTTACCAACCTGCTTACATTTTTTGACCTCTGGAAGTGATCTAAAAGTTCATAATGGAACAATATTATGCGTTTCTGATAGCACCAGCATGGCCTCACAGGTTCTAGTATGCCAACCTATATTTCTTGGTTTTCCACTCATGATTATTCTTAGCATTTATTTAGAATTCCTAGGATTTTACAGTTTCTTCAGTATGGTTTGGATAAAGGTTTGTCTGCAAATACTTTGAAAGGACAAATCTCTGCTCTTTCTGTCTTATTTCATAGAAAGATTGCTAAGCTTCCTGATATTCACTGTTTTGTTCAGGATTTGATTTGTATCTTGCCTTTTATTTAATCAATTTCTCCTCCTTGGAATCTCAAGTTGATTTTAAAGATTTTGCAGGCTCCTTCTTTAGAGCCTATGCATTCTTTGGCTATTAAACTACTTTCTTAGAAAGTTTTATTTATTTTGGCTTTCTCTTCTGCTAGAAGATTTTCTGAATTGACTGCTCTCTTGTGAGTCTCCTTATCTAATTTTCTTTCAAGATAAAGCTGTTTTGCAGACTTTGTTTAAATTTTTTCCAAAGGTTGTGAATTCTAACAACATCAATAGGGAAATTGTTACTTCCTTGTGTCCTAATCCTAAGAATACTCTTGAAAGGTGTTTACATTCTTTGGATGTGCTAAGAGCTTTGAAATATTATGTTGAGGCTACTAAAGATTTCAGAAAGACTTCTAGTCTATTTTTAATTTTTTTCTCGTTCCAGAAAAGGTCAGAAAGTCTCTGCCATTTCCTTGGCATCTTGGTTGAAGCTTTTGGTTCACAAAGCCTATTTGGAGGCGGGGCAGTCTCCACCTCAGCATATTACAGCTCATTCTACTAGATTAGTTGTCACATCTTGGGCTTTCAAGAATGAAGCTTCAGTTGATCAAATTTGCAAAGAAGCAACTTGGTCATCTTTGCATACATTTACTAAATTTTACCTTTTTGTTGTGTTTGCTTCTTCGGAAGCAGCTTTTGGTAGAAAGATTCTTCAGGCAGCTGTCTCAGTTTGATTCTAGTGCCTATGATTTTAGTTTTTTTGAAATAGCTGTTTTTATTTTGAAATAATGTAGCAAAGTGTTTGGATTACACACCCGGTATAGATCACAATCCTTTAAACGCCAGTATAAACCAGAGTCTTAATCACTTGAACACTTTAACACTATAAAGTACCGACTTTCATTCAAAGCTTGCTCCTGATTAACTTCTTTCCTCTGGATCCCTTTACCCGCGAGTATTAAACTCAGCTTCCATACATTCACTGGGGACTTACCAGCCAGAGGAGGGCCTGGAAATTCACTCACTCTTCTAACCCCTCCACTGCTTGCCGCGGTCTTGATGCATGCTTCCTAGGAACAGGTACTGTGCTTTTTCGGCAGACTCCTCCCACTCCACTCGGCCAAACAGCTAAATTGTAGCCACCACAGTCAGGATCCATAAGTGAACAACGGAGACCTCACTCCGTGCATTGATATATCCAAAAAGAGAGTAAAAACGGAACATCCTTAAAAAGTTCAAAAGCTTTATTTCGTCAGTTCACGATCAGAAACGATCTTACACGCTTCGGCCTGAGCCTTAATCATAATCAGCTTTTGAATTTTTTAAGGATCTAACGTTTTTACTCTTTCTGTTTTTATTTTATCCCTCCCTCTCTATTAACTTTTGGACTTCCACATCTTGGGTATTATATCCCATACGTCACTAGCTCATGGACTCTTGCCACTTACATGAAAGAAAACATAATTTATCTAAGAACTTACCTGATAAATTAATTTATTTCATAGTGGCAAGAGTCCATGAGACTCACGCAATATTTTTTGGGGTTCTGATTTTTTTTTATTTATATAAAGCACTTTATTTATCCTGTTCCTCTTTTTTATGCTTTTTACACCTCACTAACTTGGCTAGACGTTAAACTGAGGTATGAGTGAGGTGAGAGGTGTATTTATAGGCATTTGAGGTTTGGGAAACTTTGCCCCCTTCTGGTAGGAATGTATATCCCATACGTCACTAGCTCATGGACTCTTGCCACTATGAAAGAAATTAATTTATCAGGTAAGTTCTTACATAAATTATGTTTTTACGAAGGGTAAATGCTCTTAAAGTGAGATTAAGGCCATGTTAACCACTTTATTAAAGTTTGTAAAGGAATATTTTATTTCAGAACATTCTGTGATCTGATTGCAAAATCATCTTGATGTAATTTTCATTGTGTAATTTTCCTAAATGTTCTGTTTTTATCATGAATTTTAAAGAGTATATTTTAAAAAAATCATGAGGCTTGTCTAACCTAAAAATATTAGAGCCTAACATACTCATGCACCCAGGTGTCCACACAGAACACAGTGATTATTTCCTCATGGGTGCTGCACTACTCAACACATTTACGTGCCTGGAAACTACAACTCCCAGCTTAGCATGTGATCATAGGAATGTTGCTGTTCAGATGAGACACCCTGAAGCAAATTACTCTTTGTTCTGTGTGTTCCCTAAATCCCCACAGTGAAAGACTGCTTGGGGACCCTTTCCTCAATGCATTAGCTCTCTCCCTCCATTAAAGGTTTTTAATGCCTTGGTTGGAAGAGCATCAAACATACCTCAGCAAATGAGAATAAATTTGCCTTTTTTCTACCACAGTGTGTTATGGAAGTGTGTTCACTTGTTACTGTGTTTTTGTTTACAGACCTGCCTCATGTGTGCTCAATTTGGATAGTAAATAAAACAAATCTTCCAAGATTATATCCAGTCATATAGTATATTGGTATGAGTTTCTTTATTTTAAGATCACTTAATTTCCTTACTGTCCTTAAGCACGTCTGTTAGCATTTCTTAGATTTCTTTAAGGCAGGACTGGAATAGGATTATTAAAAGGATCATTCTTTATCAGTTTGTGTAACTTGGAATGGATCTTATAAAATTAAATACTACTTTGATCTAACCCTGTAAGTACTGCTCTTTAGGTGTATAAGTAGAATATTTTAGGGGAATGGATGAAGAAGTGAGCACATCTGAAGAGGAGTCATTAGATAATGTTTGATAGCATGAATAGTAATGCATCACTTTTAAAGGTCATTCCAAAGAGACTATGGAAGATAGATCTCATTTTGCTGGTACTACACATCAAAAGGGTCAGTATTATGTTTGGTGGCTACACACGCTTTATGCACTATTTTTTGTTTTCTTTTGCACTAGCTAAATTGGTCATTCATTCTAAACCATCAGAATTAGTGTGCAAAATATTGTATGCAAGATTTCCCCATCCTATTTTGTGCCTTTCAAATACGTTAGAAGAGTAGTTGTAACAAATCTAGTTACACATACACATATAACCTACATGAAATCAGTATATTTCATGCTTTTCAAGATTTTCACAGGATTTTTGCAGTCCTTCCCCAAATCAAAAATACAAGATCAAAACAAAAGTAAAACATGGCTGCTAATTCATTAAATATGGGTGATTACTACAGCTAATCAAAGCCATATATGTAATCTTTGCCATTAAAAAAATATATATATAACTATAGTAATGCTTCTATTACAATGTTATGTCGGCCCACTGGGATGAACAATTTTTTTTATTTCCTTTATTTTATGACAATTCCAATGAACATCCAATCAGTGTGTGTGTCATATGATACTCTTGAAGTCCAGCTCTTAGGAAGCCTAAGTACAGAGTGGTTGGGAGTGCTCTCTGTCACAGCCCAGCCAAAAGATGAAATGAAGGGGGGCGGAGGAACAGAAGATACCAAGTAGGATTATAAATATTTTATTATAAAATATATATACACTTTAAAAAAATAATAATGCGGTTTAGCTTGTACACATTTTTAATTGTAACATTCTTAAAGTCTGAAATTTACCATCACTTTGTTTTTGAGTAATTTCACAAGTACCCTATTTTATCGTTAAATCATTTGCAGTCAAACATGATTTCTGAAATACTTTAAATCAAACAAATAGATTTTTTTATCAACATGAGAAAGTTATGCGTTAGTTTTATTGTTAAGAAAAATCTGTTAAAATATGCTACTTGTTAAAGGCTAAAATGGGTTTTCAAGGAGTCAGCTGTTGGATTTGAAAATTCTTAAAATCTTGTGTAAAGCTGCTGGAAAAGTGTTTTTTAGTATTGTAATTTTCTCCGTGTAAAATACAGTATGCTTTGTTGCACTATGAATGCCTTAGAAGTTGGTTTACTAAACGTTTTTATTGGATTGGCATGGCTTTAAATTTGGAAAGCCAAGCAATAAACTTTGCATAAGAATTTTGATGGTTTGGAATGGGGGCCTTTATTTGGATAAATTGGGTAAAGAGATGCCAACCTATAAATCCAGGACAAATATAATGAATAACATCTGAGACTTAGAGGGTGGTTCATGTAAAGCTTTGAACATTTCGGTCATAAATGTAGTAGCCAGGCTGCCAATCTGCCAGCAAATACCTCTTAAAATCCTTGTAAGCTGCATATCTTTCATTTGTTATTGTAAGTAAAAACTTCACTCTGCTTAAGCAAGATAGCCTTTAGAAAGTAGGAATTTGGAATATTCGAACATCAGAAGATTAGAAGAAAGATAAAACAAATATTCAAGGAATATGATCATGATTCCAGGAGGACAACTTTCTTGAACAGAATCTAGACTAAAAATACCAACCATCACAAAAATACCTTGTGTGATATAATTGGGAAATAAGAAAGCTACATGGTGAAATTTTGTTCAAATGGCAATGATGGTTGCATAATTTTTATTTCACAAATACAGATGAAAGAATTCAGGTATTAAACCAAAAATAGGGGGAAGAAAACATCAGACATGGGGAATCTTAATTCAAAGATTTGTGTTTTTAAGATAAGTTTAAGTACTGCTAGGTAGGCCTAAATGTCCTTAATAGTTTAATTATATGCAAAATGTATGTGAAACCTTACCTGACTCTTTTTAGCTAACCTGATAGGAGTAGCTTCATGTGCCAAGGCATCTACATTATTAAAAAATTAAGTGTCGGTATTCTACAAACTGTTACACTTCGAATTACACTTTTGAAAAGAGTATTTAAGTGGATGATCCAGTCTTTTTCTTAGACTTTTCTTTAATAGCATTTAAAAGTTATGCAAACCTTATTTCTTCTGTTAAGTGTGATCAGTCCACGGGTCATCATTACTTGTGGGATATTAACTGCTCCCCTACAGGAAGTGCAAGAGGATTCACCCAGCAGAGTTGCTATATAGCTCCTCCCCTCTACGTCACCTCCAGTCATTCTCTTGCACCCAACGACTAGATAGGATGTGTGAGAGGACTATGGTGATATATTTAGTTTTTATATCTTCAATCAAAAGTTTGTTATTTTATAATAGCACCGGAGTGTGTTATTCCTTCTCTGGTAGAATTTGAAGAAGAATCTACCTGAGTTTTTCTATGATTTTAGCCGGAGTAGTTAAGATCATATTGCTGTTTCTCGGCCATCTGAGGAGAGGTAAACTTCAGATCAGGGGACAGCAGGCAGATTAATCTGCAAAGAGGTATGTAGCAGTTTATTATTTTCTGACATGGAATTGATGAGAAAATCCTGCCATACCGTTATAATGTAAACTCAGCCTTGAATGCAGTAGATGTAGCTGATATCAGGCTGTCATGTATGTATATTTTACACTTCAGTTTTCTGGGAAATGGTACTTCTCTGGCTTTTAAACTGTATACATAGACTTAACCTATTTTGCAGGGACTTGCAATAGGTTTTAAATGACAATTAATTATTGAGGTAAAACGTTTTTTTGCTGGCATGTAAAAACGTTTTTTTCTCTGAGGTACTGGGTGAAAAAATGTTTTGGGCACTTTTTTTCCACTTGGCAATAGTTTTGATTTAAATTAGAGCAGTTCACTGATCCCTCTCACTGTTATGTGTGTGGGGGAGGGGCCATTTTTGGCGCTTTTACTATGCATCAGAAAAACTCAGTCAGAGGTTCATTTTCTTCCTGCATGATCCGGTTCATCTCTACAGAGTTCAGGGATCTCAAGAGTCTTTTTTGAGGGAAGTAATCATTACAGCAGAGCTGTGCTGATTGTATTGACTGTGATATAAAAAACGTTTATTTGTGTATTTTTTTCTGCTGCCTGGGTTAGTTATCATTTGCTGAGGGGAACAATCCTTTGCTAAAACTGTATATTCTGACAAAGATTGATGCTATAACTTAATTATTTTATCTGTTATAATATTTTCTGTGCTTCTTAAAGGCACAGTTCGTTTTCATATTATTTGTAAATTACTTTGAAAAGTATTTCCAAGTTGCTGTTTATTTGCTAGTGTGTTAAACATGTCTGATTCAGAGGAATATCTCTGTGCTATATGTGTTTATGCCAAAGTGGAGCCCAATAGAAATTTATGTACTAAATGTATTGATGCTACTTTAAAAAATAGTCAATCTGTACAAATTGAACATATTTCACCAAACAACGAGGGGAGAGTTATGCCGACTAACTCGCCTCACGTGTCAGTACCTGCATCTCCCGCTCAGGAGGTGCGTGATATTGTAGCGCCGAGTGCATCTGGGCGGCCATTACAAATCACATTACAAGATATGGCTACTGTTATGACTGAAGTTTTGGCTAAACTACCAGAACTAAGAGGTAAACGTGATCACTCTGGGATGAGAACAGAGTGCGCTGATAATGCAAGGGCCATGTCTGATACTGCGTCACAGTTTGCAGAACGTGAAGACGGAGAGCTTCATTCTGTGGGTGACGGTTCTGATCCAAATAAACTGGACTCAGACATTTCAAATTTTAAATTTAAGCTTGAGAACCTCCGTGTGTTACTAGGGGAGGTATTAGCGGCTCTGAATGATTGTAACACAGTTGCAATCCCAGAAAAAATGTGTAGGTTGGATAAATATTTTGCGGTACCGACGAGTACTGACGTTTTTCCTATACCTAAGAGACTTACTGACATTGTTACTAAGGAGTGGGATAGACCCGGTGTGCCTTTCTCACCCCCTCCTATATTCAGAAAAATGTTTCCAATAGACGCCGCCACACGGGACTTATGGCAAATGGTCCCTAAGGTGGAGGGAGCAGTTTCTACTTTAGCTAAGCGTACCACTATCCCAGTGGAGGATAGCTGTGCTTTTTCAGATCCAATGGATAAAAAATTAGAGGGTTACCTTAAGAAAATGTTTGTTCAACAAGGGTTTATATTGCAACCTCTTGCATGTATTGCGCCTGTCACGGCTGCAGCAGCATTTTGGTTTGAGTCTCTGGAAGAGACACTTCAATCATCCACACTAGATGACATCACACACAAACTTAAATTCCTTAAGTTAGCTAATTCATTTATTTCAGATGCCGTAGTACATTTAACTAAACTTGCGGCTAAAAATTCAGGATTCGCCATTCAGGCACGCAGAGCTCTGTGGCTAAAATCCTGGTCAGCTGATGTTACGTCTAAATCTAAATTGCTTAATATTCCTTTCAAAAGGCAGACCTTATTCGGGCCCGGCTTGAAAGAGATTATTGATGACATTACAGGAGGTAAAGGTCATGCCCTGCCTCAGGACAAGGCCAAAGCCAAGGCTAGACAGTCCAATTTTCGTTCCTTTCGTAATTTCAAAGCAGGAGCAGCATCAACTTCCTCTGCACCAAAACAGGAAGGAGCTGTTGCTCGCTACAGTCAAGGCTGGAAACCTAACCAGTCCTGGAACAGGGGCAAACAGGCCAGAAAACCTGCTGCTGCCCCTAAGACAGCATGAATTGAGGGCCCCCGATCCGGGACCGGATCTAGTGGGGGGCAGACTTTCCCTCTTCGCCCAGGCTTGGGCAAGAGATGTTCAGGATCCCTGGGCGTTAGAGATCATATCTCAGGGATACCTTCTGGACTTCAAATCCTCTCCCCCAAGAGGGAGATTTCATCTGTCAAGGTTGTCAACAAACCAAATAAAGAAAGAGGCGTTTCTACGCTGCGTACAAGATCTTTTATTAATGGGAGTGATCCATCCAGTTCCGCGGTTGGAACAAGGACAAGGGTTTTACTCAAATCTGTTTGTAGTTCCCAAAAAAGAGGGAACCTTCAGGCCAATCTTGGATTTAAAGATCCTAAACAAATTCCTAAGAGTTCCATCGTTCAAGATGGAAACTATTCGAACAATTTTGCCCATGATCCAAGAGGGTCAGTACTTGACCACAGTGGATTTAAAGGATGCTTACCTTCACATACCGATTCACAGAAGTCATTACCGGTATCTAAGGTTTGCCTTTTTAGACAGGCATTACCAGTTTGTAGCTCTTCCATTCGGACTGGCTACGGCTCCAAGAATCTTCACAAAGGTTCTGGGCACTCTTCTGGCGGTACTAAGACCGCGAGGAATTTCAGTAGCTCCGTACTTAGACGACATACTGATACAAGCTTCAAGCTTTCAAACTGCCAAATCTCATACAGAGATAGTACTGGCATTTCTAAGGTCGCATGGATGGAAAGTGAACGAAGAGAAAAGTTCTCTCTTTCCACTCACAAGAGTTCCCTTCCTGGGGACTCTGATAGATTCTGTAGAAATGAAGATTTACCTGACAGAGGACAGGTTAACAAAACTTCAAAATGCATGCCGTGTCCTTCATTCCATTCAAGAGACCAGAAATTCTCTTCTATGGTGGCTTTATCGGCCACATCTGTCCAGGGGAATGCCATTCAGCAGGCCAGACTGGTCAATTGTAACAACAGACGCCAGCCTACTAGGTTGGGGCGCTGTCTGGAATTCTCTGAAGGCTCAGGGACTATGGAATCAGGAGGAGAGTCTTCTTCCAATAAACATTCTGGAATTGAGAGCAGTCCTCAATGCTCTTCTGGCTTGGCCCCAGTTAGCAACTCGGGGGTTCATCAGGTTCCAGTCGGACAACATCACGACTGTAGCTTATATCAACCATCAGGGAGGGACAAGAAGCTCCCTAGCAATGATGGAAGTATCGAATATAATTCGCTGGGCAGAGTCTCACTCTTGCCACCTGTCTGCAATCCACATTCCGGGAGTGGAGAACTGGGAGGCGGATTTCTTAAGTCGTCAGACTTTTCATCCGGGGGAGTGGGAACTTCATCCAGAGGTCTTTGCCCAAATACTTCCACGTTGGGGCAAACCAGAGATAGATCTCATGGCGTCTCGACAGAACGCCAAGCTTCCGCGCTACGGGTCCAGATCCAGGGATCCGGGAGCGGTCCTGATAGATGCCTTGACAGCACCATGGACCTTCAGGATGGCTTATGTGTTTCCACCTTTCCCGATGCTTCCTCGATTGATTGCCAGAATCAAACAGGAGAAAGCATCAGTGATTCTAATAGCGCCTGCATGGCCACGCAGGACTTGGTATACAGATCTGGTGGACATGTCATTCTGTCCACCTTGGTCGTTACCTCTGAAACAGGACCTTCTGATTCAGGGTCCTTTCAAACATCAAAATCTAACTTCTCTGAAGCTGACTGCTTGGAAATTGAACGCTTGATCTTATCAAAGCGTGGTTTTTCTGAGTCAGTTATTGATACCTTAATACAGGCTAGGAAGCCTGTCACCAGAAAGATTTACCATAAAATATGGCGTAAATACCTATATTGGTGCGAATCCAAAGGTTACTCTTGGAGTAAGGTTAGGATTCCTAGGATATTGTCTTTTCTACAAGAAGGTTTAGAAAAGGGGTTATCCGCTAGTTCCTTAAAGGGACAGATCTCAGCTCTGTCCATTCTGTTACACAAGCGTCTGTCAGAAGTTCCAGACGTTCAGGCTTTTTGTCAGGCTTTGGCCAGGATTAAACCTGTGTTTAAAGCTGTGGCTCCACCATGGAGTTTAAACCTTGTTCTTAACGTTTTACAGGGTGTTCCGTTTGAACCCCTTCATTCCATTGATATAAAGTTGTTATCTTGGAAAGTTCTATTTTTAATGGCTATTTCCTCGGCTCGAAGAGTCTCTGAGTTATCAGCCTTACATTGTGATTCTCCTTATTTGATTTTTCACTCGGATAAGGTAGTTCTGCGTACTAAGCCTGGGTTCTTACCTAAGGTAGTCACTAACAGGAATATCAATCAGGAGATTGTTGTTCCATCCTTGTGCCCAAATCCTTCTTCGAGGAAGGAACGTCTTTTGCACAATCTGGATGTAGTTCGTGCCCTTAAATTTTATTTACAGGCAACTAAAGATTTTCGACAAACGTCTTCCCTGTTTGTCGTTTACTCTGGTCAGAGGAGAGGTCAAAAAGCGTCTGCTACCTCTCTCTCTTTTTGGCTTCGTAGCATAATTCGTTTAGCTTATGAGACTGCTGGACAGCAGCCTCCTGAAAGAATTACAGCTCATTCCACTAGAGCTGTGGCTTCCACTTGGGCCTTTAAGAATGAGGCCTCTGTTGAACAGATTTGCAAGGCTGCAACTTGGTCTTCGCTTCATACTTTTTCCAAATTTTACAAATTTGACACTTTTGCTTCCTCGGAGGCTATTTTTGGGAGAAAGGTTCTTCAGGCAGTGGTTCCTTCTGTATAAAGAGCCTGCCTATCCCTCCCGTCATCCGTGTACTTTTGCTTTGGTATTGGTATCCCACAAGTAATGATGACCCGTGGACTGATCACACTTAACAGAAGAAAACATAATTTATGCTTACCTGATAAATTCCTTTCTTCTGTAGTGTGATCAGTCCATGGCCCGCCCTGTTTTTTAAGGCAGGTAAATATTTTTTAAATTATACTCCAGTCACCACTACACCCTTGGCTTCTCCTTTCTCGTTGGTCCTTGGTCGAATGACTGGAGGTGACGTAGAGGGGAGGAGCTATATAGCAACTCTGCTGGGTGAATCCTCTTGCACTTCCTGTAGGGGAGCAGTTAATATCCCACAAGTAATGATGACCCGTGGACTGATCACACTACAGAAGAAAGGAATTTATCAGGTAAGCATAAATTATGTTTTCTCTTGTAAGGTGTATCCAGTCCACGGATTCATCCATTACTTGTGGGATATTCTCCTTCCCAACAGGAAGCTGCAAGAGGATCACCCACAGCAGAGCTGTCTATATAGCTCCTCCCCTAACTGCCACCTCCCAGTCATTCTCTTGCAGCTCTCGACAAGGGAAGTAGCTAGAGAGATGTGGTGCATTAATGTAGTTTAACTTCAATCAAAAGTTTGTTATTTTCAAATGGTACTGGAGTTGTACTATTTTAGCCTCAGGCAGAAAGTTGAAGAAGAGTCTGCCTGTGGTCTTTGATGATCTTAGCAGGTTGTAACTAAGATCCATTGCTGTTCTCACACATAACTGAAGAGATGGGTAACTTCAGCTGGGGGAATAGCGTGCAGAGTCTCCTGCTCTGAGGTATGTGCAGTTCTAAATTTTTCTAGAGAAATGATATGCTAGAAAATGCTGACAATACCGGATTTATTTATGGTAAGCCTGATTACAGTGATTTAATAACGACTGGTATCATGCTTGCTGTAAAGGGTAATATTTTTATTATTTACTCACATTACTGAATAGATATAACGTTTGCTTGAAGGTGTATGAACGTTTATTACATACTGGTGATAAAACTTTATTCTGGGGCCCAGTTTTTTCCACATGGCTGACTAGATTTTGCCTAGGGATAGTTTTTTAAGGCCCTCTCACTGTGAGTACAGGTTGGGAGGGGCCTATTTCCGCGCCTAAATTGCGCATTCGTTTTTGCAGTTTGAGACATCCAGCTTCCCTGAAGGAGTCCCCTGAACATTTAGGACCTCTCTAAAGGGTTTTTGTGCCTTCCAAAGTCGTCGTATGGGTAGGTAGGGCCACAGTAGAGCTGTGGCAGTTTGGTGTGACTGTTTAAAAACGTTTATATCGTTTTTTTGATCCGGTTTTGAAACTAAGGGGTTAATCATCCATTTGCAAGTGGGTGCAATGCTCTTTTAGCCTATTATACACACTGTAAAAATTTCGTAAGATTTACTGCTTTTTTTCACTGTTTTGCAGTTTCTGTGATTGTTTTTTTTTCTCTTAAAGGCAAAGTACCGTTTTTATTTTTTGCTTGTTCACAGTTATTAAAGTGTTTTCCAAGCTTGCTGGTCTCATTACTAGTCTGTTTAAACATGTCTGACATAGAGGAAACTCATTGTTCATTATGTTTAGAAGCCATTGTGGAACCCCCTCTTAGAATGTGTACCAAATGCACTGATTTTACAATAGATTACAAAGACCATATTCTGGCTTTAATAAATTTATCACCAGAAGAAATTGGCAAGGAGGAAGTTATGCCGTCTAACTCTCCCCACGTGTCAGATCCTATAAATTCCGCTCAGGGGACGCCTAGTACATCTAGCTCGCCCATTGCATATACCTTGCAAGACATGGCGGCAGTTATGAATCATACCCTTACAGAGGTATTATCTAAACTGCCAGGATTGCAAGGAAAGTGAGACAGCTCTGGGACTAGAATAAATACAGAGCTCTCTGACGCTTTAGTAGCTATATCTGATACACCCTCACATTATGCTGAAGCAGGGGAGCTTCAATCTGTGGGTGAATTTTCTGATTCAGGGAAGATACTTCAATCTGATTCTGATATGTCTACATTTAAATTTTAGCTTGAACACCTCCGCGTATTGCTCAGGGAGGTTTTAGCAACTCTGGACAACTGTGACACTATATTGTAGTCCCAGAGAAATTATGTAGATTGGATAAATACTATGCTGTACCTACTTACACTGATGTTTTTCCAATCCCTAAAAGGTTTTCTGAAATTATTACTAAGGAATGGGATAGACCAGGTGTACCGTTCTCTCCCCCTCCTGTTTTTAAAAAGATGTTTCCTATAGACGCCGCTACACGGGACTTATGGCAGACGGTCCCTAAGGTGGAGGGAGCAGTTTCTACTCTAGCTAAGCGTACCACTATCCCTGTCGAGGACAGTTGTGCTTTTCTAGATCCAATGGATAAAAAAATTAGAGGGTTACCTTAAGAAAATTTTTACTCAACAAGGTTTTATTCTCCAGCCTCTTGCATGCATTGCCCCAGTCACTGCTGCTGTGGCTTTCTGGTTTGAGTCCCTAGAGGAGGCTCTACAGGTTGAAACCCCGTTGGAAGATATTATTGACAAGCTTAGGGCCCTTAAGCTAGCCAATTCATTTGTTTCTGATGCTGTTGTTCATTTAACCAAGCTAATGGCTAAAAATTCAGTTTTTGCTATTCAGGCACGCAAGGCGCTATGGCTTAAATCATGGTCAGCTGACGTGACTTCAAAGTCTAAACTTCTCAACATTCCCTTCAAAGGACAGACCCTATTCGGGCCTGGACTGAAGGAGATCATTTCTGACATCACTGGAGGAAATGGTCACGCCCTTCCTCAAGACAGGTCCAACAAATTAAGGACCAAACAGTCTAGTTTTCGGCCCTTTCGAAACTTCAAAAGTGGCGCAGCTTCAACTTCCTCTAACACAAAACAAGAGGGAACTTTTGCCCAGTCTAAGCCGGTCTGGAGACCTAACCAGGCTTGGAACAAGGGGAAACAGGCCAAAAAGCCTGCTGCTGCTGCCTCTAAGACAGCATGAAGGAGCAACCCCCGATTCGGAAACGGATCTAGTAGGGGTGCAGACTCTCTCTCTTCGCCCAGGCTTGGGCAAGAGATGTCCAGGATCCCTGTGCATTGGAAATTGTGTCCAAGGGTTATCTTCTGGAATTCAAAACCTCTCCCCCAAAAGGGAGATTTCATCTCTCACTTTTATCTACAAATCAGATAAAAAGAGAGGCATTCTTACATTGTGTTCAAGACATTCTAATTATGGGAGTGATCCACCCAGTTCCGCAAGAGGAACAGGGTCAGGGCTTCTATTCAAATCTGTTTGTAGTTCCCAAGAAAGATTGAACATTCAGACCAATCTTAGATCTCAAGATCTTAAACAAATTTCTCAGAGTCCCATCCTTCAAGATGGAGACTATTCGAACCATCCTTCCTATGATCCAGGAGGGTCAATATATGACTAACGTAGACCTAAAGGATGCTTATCTTCACATCCCGATACACAAAGATCATCATCGTTTTCTCAGGTTTGCCTTTCTAGACAGGCACTACCAGTTTGTGGCTCTTCCCTTTGGGTTGGCCACGGCACCAATAATCTTTACAAAGGTTCTAGGGTCCCTTCTAGCGGTCCTAAGGCCACGGGGTATAGCAGTAGCCCCTTACTTAGATGACATTCTGATACAGGCGTCGACTTTTCAAGTTGCCAGGTCCCACACGGACATTGTTCTGGCATTTCTGAGGTCCCATGGGTGGAAGGTGAACGAAGAAAAGAGCTCTCTATCACCTCTAACAAAATTTTCATTCCTAGGGACTCTGATAGATTCGGTAGAAATGAAGATTTACCTAACAAAGGCCAGATTGTCAAAACTTCTAGACTCTTGCCGTGTTCTTTATTCCACTTCTCGTCCTTCAGTGGCTCAGTGTATGGAAGTAATCGGTTTAATGGTAGCGGCAATGGACATAATACCGTTTGCCCGCCTACAGCTCAGACCGCTGCACTTTGCATGCTCAGTCAGTGGAATGGGGATTACACAGATTTGTCCCCTCTACTAAATTTGGATCAAGAAACCAGGGATTCTCTTCTCTGGTGGCTATCTCAGGTCCATCTGTCCAAGGGGATGAGCTTCCGCAGGCCAGATTGGACTATAGTAACGACAGATGCCAGCCTTCTGGGCTGGGGTGCAATCTGGAACTCCCTGAAGGCTCAGGGCTCGTGGACTCAGGAGGAGGCTCTCCTTCCAATAAACATTCTGGAATTAAGAGCGATATTCAATGCTCTTCAGGCTTGGCCTCAGCTTGCTGCCGTCAGGTTCATCAGATTTCAGTCGGACAACATCACGACTGTAGCCTATATCAACCATCAGGGGGGAACAAGGAGCCCCCTGGCAATGTTGGAGGTTTCAAAGATAATTCTATGGGCACAGGTTCACTCTTGCCATCTCTCAGCTATCCATATCCCAGGAGTAGAGAACTGGGAGGCGGATTTTCTAAGTCGGCAGACTTTTCATCCGGGGGAGTGGGAGCTCCATCCGGAGGTATTTGCCCAGCTGATTCAACTATGGGGCAAACCAGAACTGGATCTCATGGTGTCTCGTCAGAACGCCAAAATTCCTTGTTACGGGTCCAGGTCAAGGGATCCCCAGGCAGCGCTGGTAGATGCTCTAGCAGCGCCCTGGTGCTTCAGCCTGCCTTATGTGTTACCACCGTTTCCTCTGCTCCCTCGGCTGATTGCCAAGATCAAGCAGGAGAGAGCTTCAGTGATTTTGATAGCTCCTGCATGGCCACGCAGGACTTGGTACGCAGATCTGGTGGACATGTCATACTTTCCACCATGGACTCTGCCGCTGAGGCAGGACCTTCTACTTCAAGGTCCCTTCAAGCATCCAAATCTAATTTCTCTGCGTCTGACTGCTTGGAGATTGAACGCTTGATTTTATCAAAGCGTGGTTTTTCCGAGTCGGTCATTGATACCTTAATTCAGGCTCGAAAACCTGTCACCAGGAAAATCTATCATAAGATATGGTGTAAATATCTTCATTGGTGTGAATCCAAGGGTTACTCATGGAGTAAAGTCAGGATTCCCAGGATATTGTCTTTTCTCCAAGAAGGATTGGAGAAGGTTTGTCAGCTAGTTCCTTAAAGGGACAGATTTCTGCTCTGTCTATTCTTTTGCACGAGCGTCTGGCAGATGTTCCAGACGTTCAGGCGTTTTGTCAGGCTTTAGTTAGAATCAAGCCTGTGTTTAAACCTGTTGCTCCGCCTTGGAGTTTAAATTTAGTTCTTAAAGTTCTTCAAGGGGTTCCATTTGAACCTCTGCATTCCATAGATATCAAGCTTTTATCTTGGAAAGTTCTGTTCTTGGTAGCTATCTCTTCGGCTCGAAGAGTTTTAGAGTTATCTGCCTTGCAGTGTGATTCCCCTTATCTGATCTTCCATGCAGATAAGGTAGTGTTACGTACCAAACCTGGGTTTCTTCCTAAGGTGGTATCTAATAAGAATATCAATCAGGAGATTGTTGTTCCGTCACTGTGTCCTAATCCTTCTTCAAAGAAGGAACGTCTATTACACAATCTTGACGTGGTTCGTGCTTTAAAGTTTTATTTACAAGCTACTAAAGATTTTCATCAAACATCTGCATTGTTTGTTGTCTACTCTGGACAGAGGAAAGGCCAAAAGGCTTCGGCAACTTCTCTTTCCTTTTGGTTAAGAAGTATAATCCGCTTAGCTTATGAGACTGCTGGCCAGCAGCCTCCTGTAAGAATTACAGCTCATTCCACTAGAGCAGTGGCTTCCACATGGGCTTTTAAAAATGAGGCTTCTGTTGAACAGATTTGTAAGGCGGCGACTTGGTCTTCGCTTCATACTTTTTGTAAATTCTACAAATTTGATACTTTTGCTTCTTCGGAGGCTATTTTTGGGAGAAAGGTCTTACAGGCAGTGGTGCCTAACGTTCAAGCGCCTGCCTTGTCCCTCCCTTCATCCGTGTCCTATAGCTTTGGTATTGGTATCCCATAAGTAATGGATGAATCCGTGTACTGAATACACCTTACAAGAGAAAACAAAATGTATGCTTACCTGATAAATTTATTTCTCTTGTGGTGTATCCAGTCCACGGCCCCCCCTGTCATTTTAAGGCAGGTATTTTTTAATTTTTAAACTACAGTCACCACTGCACCCTATAGTTTCTCCTTTCTCTTGCTTGTCTTCGGTCGAATGACTGGGAGGTGGCAGTTAGGGGAGGAGCTATATAGACAGCTCTGCTGTGGGTGATCCTCTTGCAGCTTCCTGTTGGGAAGGAGAATATCCCAGAAGTAATGGATGAATCCGTGGACTGGATACACCACAAGAGAAATAAATTTATCAGGTAAGCATAAATTTTGTTTTTTCCAGTTAATATTCTATACAACCAGGCACTCGGAATAAGTATTTAAAAGACACTCCACTTTATAGATGAAACCTTATATGATCTCTATTTAATGGAAAAAAATGTTTTGCTACTAGTTAACTGTTCCCACTTTTTGAATGGGCAGTTTCTCTCAATATTGTAATGATAGTATGACACAAAGATTCCCTAATTAAGTCAGCACTCTTCATCAAGGGAGATTTTCTAGTATGCATTTGGAAAGACTAGTGTTGGTATGTAGATTAAAGGCCATAACAGTGGTTTAGCACCTACTTGTTTAAATGTGTTAAATATTTTCACAGAGGTCAGTAAACAAAGATAAGATTTCTTCAGAAAATGGACTTTGTTTCAGGAGGTGCTGCAGATATATGAACTTAAGCAAATTATCCTTCAGTATTGTAAATTCCTGGGAGTGTACATCTGCATTTCCACTAGTGTTATAATATTAAGATATAATTGTAATCTCTTAAAGCACCTATCCTCAGAAGTTAAGTTGATGCCTATCAACACAAATGCAAGCTTTTTTTCTTCAAGATCTAGTTACCAGCTACTTCATCCCATTTCATCCTTAGACCAAAAGACCATGATTTTCTTTGATTTCTTAAACAAAGGTAAAGTCTAAGGACCGTTACTATTAAGTCTTCATCTCGGCATAGTAATGCTAATGTTTTTAAGTTGTTGGTCTCTCACAGTTGATTCTTTAAAAAGACATATATTTACAAGACAACCTTATGAATCCCTAGAAGTTGATGTTTGATGAATGATCCTCAGGATGACACGTTTATTAGTTATAACTTAGGATGCGAGAATTTCATCCAGTCTGTGATGATTGTTCCTGAGTATGCTTTAATGCAGTTTACAGTAGCTCTACCAGAAGAGTTAACAATTAAAGTTCTTAATTCAGCAGAGTTCAAGGTTGAGCTATAAATATTATTTGTGGGTCAAAAACAAGTGCCAAATTGATGGCTAGAAATTGTATGAAAATATAAATCTACATCACCAAAGATAGAAATAGCTGCTAAATACATTCCTTTTTAAACACAGGCACCCAGAACTATCAGACAACAGAATTACACCCAAAGATCTACCGTTTAAATATAAAAAATTGTCAGGAAGACAAGGTGTCCTGACCAAAACTGGCAAATGACAGATACAAAGTAGCAACATATAAGCATCTTTATAGGTTCTGGACGCACTACTAGTTTGGAATTTTGAGATGAAAGTGCTGCAGGGAGTAGTAAACAGCTGCTCACACCTCCCCATGCTTTTTCTGTGTTTGGTTTAATATTGTGTGATGCAACTGGAATGCCAAGGAGGTGGTAACTTTTTACCTAATTCTGTTTTTTTGTGTATCTGTGACAGCACACAAGACTCTACTTCCAAATAAAATGTAATACGATTATAGTGTCTGAGGTTCTCTTTGTAAAAATACGGGCAAACAAGGTGTTGTGAAAGTTCCTTTTGAATCCTGTTTCCTGTACTACTTTGGAGGGTAAGTGCTATTGCATTTATTGTACTGCCACAGATGCACAAGGAGACAGAATGCCCAGGTAAGAATTTACCATTTCATTAAAAATGTAATGTTTAAAGGGACATTAAACCCTTAATACATTTTATTGGCATGTTACTGAGGTTTTTCCCTATCTCCCTCTAGTCATGTTTGTTGCCATGTTGAAATATGATCTGTTTGCACAAGTGTATCAACTCTTCTTTGGATAACTGCAGTATAACCTAGGTTTCATAATGGCAGCACGCATGATTAGAGGGAGGTGCATGAATTGTGTTTAGTGTCCTTTTAATGCATGTTGTGTTGTAACAATAAAAACAATTCCAATAAAACTGTATTTATCTTGTACTAGACGGTACACTAAAGCCAAAATTACTTTGATTCAGATAGGGCATTTTCAGTTTACTTCCGTAATTAAATTGTGCACAATCTTTTTTTTATATGTACACTTTTTGAGGCACCAGCTACTCCTGAGCAAGTGCAAAAGTTCAGTGTTATGTACAGCTTTTGTGATCTAGCTTTTAAGACTAATATGTTGAAAACACTTTCCTAGCTGTTTTTTGACCTTTTATTTATAGGAACATTCTTGCATCTTTGATTTTCATACAGCAGTCAGGTGAAATACATGATGATTTATAAAGTCTAACAATTTTCATGTATTTTAAATGGCAATGTTCTTGCTGTTTTTTTTTGTTGTTTTTCTTTTGTTACTTAATGTTACACCAATATTAACATATTGTAAGAAGCTGCAAATGCAACTATAAATTGTGAGTCTGCAGCTGATAGTTAAAGGGACAGTCTAGTCAAAATGTAACTTTAATTCATAAATGGAAAGCATCTACAGCTACATTCATTGCTTTTGGGAACTAAGAATCTGGCCACCAGGAGGAGGCAAAGACACCCCAGCCAAAGGCTTAAATACTCCTCCCACTTCCCTCATCCCCCAGTCATTCTTTGCCTTTCGTCTCAGGCGCTTGGCAGAGAAGTGTCAGAAGTTTGTTTTCATCTCTTATGGAGGTTAGTACTCTTACGTGGGATGGGAGTTTTAAGTAATCCTGTCCGTCTCTCAGTGAGGGCTTGGATGAAAGTCTGGAGATGCAGGAAGAGTCTTTCTGTGAAACCATCCTGACTCATTTTAACAACTCCACAAGCAATCGGCGTTGTCGAACTTCGCTTCGCTGCCTTCTTCCTTCTCTCAAGTCCATGGCGGAGGCAAGGCTACTACCCGTTACACTTAAAGGCCCGTGTTCCTGTTCCACGGCGTAGATTCCGGTTGTTATGTGATTCAATCTGCTTATGTGTAGTGTTAACTGGGCTCGTGGCTTTTTGGAATATAACAGCCTTTCGAAGTGACGCAACCTTACGGTTGGGCGCGCTTTTTTTGGACTGTACGGTTCAACTTGTGACTGGGCGTGTCTACATTCTGGTCTCGCATTTCTGACTGTGTGGCGACGGAGAATTCTAGTCCGCTGGTGTCTGGTTCATAGGAGGTGGTGAGTGCCCCAGCCATTGTGCGTGTCGGGTGCCGTTTAAAAATTTTTTATATAGTCCATTTTTTGGTATCCTTTATCCAGTTATGGAGCATGCTGATGTTGAGATTGTTTAAATTTCTGATTCAGATTCTTCGTCCTGTGACAAATGCGAATTGGCCCCATTGACTCAGGTCAGTCAGTTCTTTAGGCCGTCCTAGAGCGCCTTGTTCCTCGGGCTCGGGGATTCAAGGGACTGCTGAGCCATCCGCCTCGGGGTGCCCTGTCCTCTGGGAGGCGAGTTTCCTACTGCTCCCTATTACTACTACACATGCGGGTAACCTTGGTTATGTGTTTTCCCCCCCAGAGGTTGGGGCACGTTTTAGCTTTTACATACTTTTGGCGCTTGCTCGTTTACAAAGTCCAGATGTTTATTTGCGATTATGCTCGTACCAGACTGCCCCAGGTCTCTCAGCCACTGGAGGGCATGTGCAGTTCCCTGCAGGGGTAACTGTTCCTGAGTTTTGTGCCTTTCGTTACAGGCTGAATCGCCTTCGTGTTTTACTCAGACACGTTTTTGAGCTGTTTGGGGACTCTATCCTTCTCGGTTATGGGACTCATCAGTCTCCTCCTTTGAATGGCTCACCTCGTTAGACATGGGGGTATGAAGTAATCTTTAAGTCTTGTTATTGAGATCCTTCCCAGTTTTGTTGGAAGAACAGGGTTTCTGTTAGGCTGGTCCTGCTGATTTTTCTGTTCTTCTCGGGCGTTAACCTTCGGGTTGCCTGTTATTTTATTTTATCCAGTTAGGATGAATTTTATTTCTTTTTCATTCTATGTTTCCCACGGGAACTTAAAAAATCTCTGGGATCGATTCTCGCTGTTTGCTTCTACGGAAGTTGTTCGGGACACGTTAGTCCCATGTTTGTCTGTTTTCTTTTACAAAGATATGACCAGTCCACGGATTTCATCCTTACTTGTGGGATATTAACCTCCTGCTAACAGGAAGTGGCAAAGAGCACCACAGCAGAGCTGTATATATAGCCCCTCCCCTTCCCCTCAACCCCCAGTCATTCTCTTTGCCTGTGTTATACTAGGAAGACATGGTAAAGTGAGGTGTTAGTTTTAGTTTCTTCAATGAAGTTTTTTATTTTAAATGGTACCGGTGCGTACTATTTTCCTCAGGGGGATATGGAAGAAGATTTCTGCCCTGAGGTTTGATTATCTTAGCATTTGTAACTTAAGATCCACGCTGGTTCCCACAAGACTTCTGAAAGTAGCCATGAGACATCTTCAGTGTGGAGACTGGTTTCATGCTACAAGCAGCATTAAGGTATGTGCAGCCTTTTTTTCTGAGGAGACTTGGTGTATCAGAAGTGGCTGCCATTATTTCCCTGTATGGGAATGGGGTAAGCAGTAAAACCTATTTTAATAAGAGGGGTGTTACTGGTTACTGTCCCTATTTTATATTTATCATTAGTTGATATTTGGGCATTATGTGACATGGGAGACAATATAAAAAACTATGTTTTACGTTTTTTATTTTTGGCACTTAAAACTTATTGGTTTTATGCTTGAGAGTTGTATTGTGTGTGTGTGTATTTTTACTTTAGTGCAAAACTGCATTTCTATGCGGTGTTGTTTGGGCCTACTCCAACTTTTGACCTTAAGTGGCGGAGCCTATTTTGGCGCAATTTCTTCAGGCTTAGCAGCAGCAAACAGTAACTCAGTGGCTCCTGGACTGTGTAGCTGGTCTGAAGGGTTGGAAACTTGATTCGAAGTACCCTAGGGGCAGGTAGGCGCCACAGCAGAGCTGTGGCGAGGTGCAGAGTGTATTTTTATCTATCTTTTGACTACATGTTGATATAAGTACTTCTAAAGCCTTATTTCTGCCCTTGCTTCTGAGTGCAGTAATTTTTGGATTAACCAACGATATTAAGTTAAATTTGGGAATAATTAAACGTTTTTTGTGCATTTTGGAAAAATTGTTCACTTTTTCTTTTCTTAAAGGCACAGTACACGTTTTTTCTAATGTTTATTTTATGCTATAAATAAGTGTTTAAACTACTTTTGTGGTATTACTAGTCTGTTCAACATGTTTGACATTGAGGTTTCTCATTGTTCTATGTGTTTAGAAGCTATTGTGCAACCCCCTCTAACATTGTGTAACTTTTGTACCGGAAGGGCTTTACAATGTAAAAAGCATATTTTAAATAAAGTAAGTGTGCCTAGGGATGATTCTCAGTCTGAAGAGAATCAGGATATGCCATCCAATTCTCCCCAAGTGTCACAACCTTTTATGCCTAAACAAGCAACGCCTAGTACTTCTAGTGCGTCTAATTCCTTTACTCTGCAGGAGATGGCTGCAGTTATGTCAACTACCCTTACAGAGGTATTGTCTAAATCAGTGATTTTTAACCTTTTTTTTGCCGTGGCACACTTTTTTACATTAAAAAATCCTGTGGCACACCACCATCCCAAAATTTTTAAAAAATCACACATTATAGCCTAATAAAGCATATATATATATATATATATATATATACACATACACACAAACACACACATACTGTATGTATTGTGCTGTTATGCCATGCCTCCTACAAACTACCCATGCACTGGGAGTAAAAAACAAGCAAAGTTTAAAAAATATGTCACACTGTTGTCAGTCTGCCGTGGCACACCTGAGGATCTCTCACGGCACACTAGTGTGCCACGGCACACTGGTTGAAAAGCACTGGTCTAAATTACCAGTGTTGCAGGGTAAATGCAGTAGGTCAAGTATTAATGTAAATACTGAATCCTCTGATGCTTTATTAGCTATTTCCGATGTTCCCTCACACTGCTATGAGTTGGGGATCAGGGAATTACTGTCTGAGGGTGAAATTTCTGATTCAGGGAATGTTTTGCCTCAGACAGATTCGGATGCTATGTCATTTAAATTTAAGCTTGAACACCTCCGCCTCTTGCTTAGGGAGGTTTTAGCGACTCTGGATGATTGGCATCCTATTGTGATTCCTCCAGAGAAATTGTGTAAAATGGATAAATATTTGGAAGTTCCTACTTGCACTGATGTTTTTCCGGTTCCTAAGAGAATTTCGGAAATTATTAGCAAGGAATGGGATAGACCAGGTATACCGTTTTCTCCCTCTCCTAATTTTAAGAAAATGTTTCCTATATCAGATACCATTCGGGACTCATGGCAAACGGTCCCTAAGGTAGAGGGAGCTATATCTTCCCTAGCTAAGCGTACTACTATACCCATTGAGGATAGTTGTGCTTTCAAGGATCCTATGGATAAGAAATTACTATCTACTAAAGAAATTATTTGTTAATCAGGGATGTATTTTACAACCTACGGCTTGCATTGTTCCAGTAACTACTGCAGCAGCTTTTTGGTGTAAATCCAAGGGTTACTCATGGAGTAAAGTTAGGATTCCTACGATTTTCTTTTCTCCAAGAAGGATTGGAGAAAGGGTTATCGGCAAGTTCCTTAAAGGGACAAATTTCAGCTTTGTCAATTCTGTTTCACAAACATTTGGCAAATGTATCAGATGTTCAGTCTTTTTGTCAGGCTCTATCTAGAATTAAGCCTGTATTTAGACCTATGCTTCAAGTTCTGCAAGGGGTTCTGTTTGAACCTATGCATTCCATAGATATTAAACTATTATTTTGGAAAGTTCTGTTTTTGGTTGCTATTTCTTCTGCTCGAAGAGTTTCTGAGCTTTCAGCATTACAGTGTGATTCGCCTTATCTCATATTTATTTCATTCTGATAAGTTTGTTTTTACGTACCAAACCTGGGTTCCTTCCTAAGTTTGTTTCGTATAAGAATATTAATCAGGAAATTGTTGTTCCTTCCTTGTGTCCTAAGCCTTCTTCTAAGAAAGAGCGTCTGTTACATAACTTGGACGTGGTCCGTGCCTTAAAGTTTTACTTACAGGCAACTAAGGATTTCCGTCAATCATCTTCATTATTCATTGTTTATTCTGGAAAGCGTAGGGGTCAGAAAGCTACGGCTACCTCTCTTTCTTTTTGGCTGAGAAGTATCATCCGCCTGGCATATGAGACTGCTGGACAGCAGCCTCCTGAAAGAATTACGGCTCATTCTTCTAGGGCTGTAGCTTCCACATGGGTTTTTAAAAACGATGCATCTGTGGAACAGATTTGTAAGGTTGCGACTTGGTCGTCCATTCACACTTTTTCCAAATTTTACAAATTTGATACTTTTGCTTCTTCTGAGGCTATCTTTGGGAGAAAGGTTCTTCAAGCAGTGGTGCCTTCTGTTTCCCTTTCATCCGTGTCCTATTGCTGTGGTATTGGTTTCCCAGAAGTAAGGATGAAATCCGTGGACTCGTCATATCTTTGTAAAAGAAAACTAAATTTATGCTTACCTGATAAATTACTTTCTTTTACGATATGACGTTTCCACGGCCCACCCTATTTTTTTTAAGACCGTTTTCTTTATATTTTTTGTAAACTTCAGTAACCTCTGCACCTTTTTAGCCTTCCCTTTTTCTCTTCCTATACCTTCGGCCGAATGACTGAGGGTGGAGGGGAAGGGGAGGTGCTATATATACAGCTCTGCTGTGGTGCTCTTTGCCACTTCCTGTTAGCAGGAGGTTAATATCCCACAAGTAAGGATGAAATCCGTGGACTCGTCATATCGTAAAAGAATGTAATTTATCAGGTAAGCATAAATTGTTTTTTCTTCCTTTCTGAGGGCGGATTTATCCATCTTGGCAGTTATGACCCTGGTTGCAGACTGGTCCTGCTTGGGTTCAGATCTTTTGTCTCGCGGCTTATTCAAACACGTGGCGCCTATTATACCTTGCTGGTCAGGTTGGGGTTCCGAGTGCTCTTAACATTATTTATGTTCTTATTTGTTTTACAAGTTTCAGTTAAGAATTCTCAAGAGGACTTGCGGGTCCGTGCGGCTCTTGGGATTGTTTCAGTCCTAAATAGCCGTGTCTCAGTGAATTTTGCTGTGTCACTCTGTCGTTTCCGATACCTCGGAACCTAGAGTTTTGTTTTCCACGTGGTGGGAAAATTAGAGGGTTTAGCACCTCTTTCCGCCGGTCGGGGTGGTGTTGCTTTAGGAAATTGTACTTTTTGGACTTGTTCCTTTAGTGGTTCTCCTCTTCATTGAGACCTCTTGGATTGCCCGTTTCTCCTTGTGGATGGGTCACCTTCAGGGACTTGGATTCCCTTCGGGAGTTTTTCGGGACATTAGACAGTGAGGTCCTTTAGGGCTCCGGTTAGAGGTCCTTTCCGGTGTTGGAAATGCTCTGCATCTTTTTCTTGGGATAGAAGAGGTCCTAGTGGTTTTTCCACTCATATGGGTCAGGTATTGCCATCCAGGAGGCATTCAAACCCATGTTTTACTGTCTTCTGATTTTGAGTCTGAGGTGATGTGGAGGCTTGATGTTGCTCTGTTTGGGTGACTTGTTCTCTCTGTTCCCCTTGTGTCTGGAGCTCGTGGCTAGTTGAACAATTAGCTCAACATACTAATGCTCTGTGGCTACTCTGTTTTGTAGCAATCCGAGGGTTGCTAGCTTGATCCCCGGCAAGGTCTACTGAGCCTTTCCTCCTTTCCAGGTTGATAAAATGAGCAGCGTCCTGTGTCCCTTAGAGGGGGATTAGCCGCTTTTTCATGCAGAGTCATGTTAATGTTGCTTGGACGCCTGTTAGCTCTAGTGTCCTTTTATGGCCCTGGCTCTTTGGAGTGTTGGGCTCCTGCAAGGGGTGATCTCTAACTTTTGGGTCAGGACCTGCAAGGGCTTCTTTCTCTTGTTATCCGGGTTATTCTGGACTTTTTTTCCCTGGGAGGTCTGTTTTTTGATAGACGAGGGATTTATGTTCCTGGAAAATTGTTTAATCTAAACATTTGTGGGGCCCGGCTTCTTGTCCTGATCTTCCGGTTGTCAAGGGTTTCCTTAGTGTTTTCTCTTTGTGGATCCCGCTGTGGGATGTTACCAGACCTTATGATCCTAGGACTGGCCGGGGGGTTCCAGTTTCCGGGGCACTTGGGCCTAGCCCTTGTTCTGGCTGTTCTGTTTTACAACTTGGCCAGATTTACTGAGAGCCGGGACTCCTTGGGGCTTGTCTTTTGTTGGACGATACGGTTCTCTTGGGACAGCCAACTGATGTGACCTGATGGTGGGCTCTTCTGCCTTGCAAACGGAGGGTTTGCGGTTGCTCAGCTGTCACTTTGCACCTGGTATGTGGGCTAGCACTATGGTGTTTTAAAGGGGTTCTTTCGTGTTCGTCAGTGACATGGCCTTGTTTCCTCTCGGTTCTTCCTACGACTTCCTTATGGCTTATGGGCAGGGGTTTCTCAACGCTCTCCTCTTCAGGTGGCTTGTTTTCCTCCTTACGGAGGTGTGGTTCCCTTTTTAGGGGCCTCTCCTGTGTTAGGGAGGTTGGAACAGATGTTTATCTGGTTCAGGGATTGGGCTGCTCTTTGAGTTGTTCCTGTCCATCTGGGGAGCTGCTGGTTCCGCATTGAGACTTAGTTCGGTGGCCCTGCTAGATCTTCTTAGGTCTAACACCTGCTCGTTTGTCTTTAGGTTGAAATGGCTGTCTCCATTCTTCCGCCCTTTTGGGGGCCGGTCTTGTAGTTCCTTTCGGTTCCTTTGCCTCCTCCTGTTGGTTCATCGTGTACAGCACTGGATTGGCTATCTACTGGAAACAGTGTTTTTCTGCAGATAGTGAGGGTGTTTATTAGTTAAGTATATAGTTTATTTATGTGGGCATTCACTTAGCCTATAGGCTATTAGTAGGTACAATTAGTGCTGTACATTATAGCCAGGGCAATATTATGACCACAATTTTTTTTTATATATTGTTTATGGGAATTTGGGCTGTAGGAACCTTGTTTTTTTTAATACACCCTATATTTGGCTCTTTGGTAGCACGCATTAGTTTTGAGTACATTAGAATAATTTAGCAAGTTTTGGCTTCTTGCAGTGTTTTATAAATGTTTATTGCTCTGTTCTGAAGCTTTTGTTCGTATTGTGTGCTCACTTCACCTCACTTATGTAACGCGCAAAGGTTTAGTTTGTACTTGTAGCTCTGTATGTTTTAGTGCACTGCTTAGATGTGCATGTGTAGGCTTATTAGTGCGCCTTGCTGGATAGTGCATGTCGATTTAGTTTGTGTGCATGTAGAATTGTCTATTTAATGTGCTGCTCATATGCACGTTTTGGCTATTTAGCATGCTTTGGTTTTGTGCCTTTGCCATTTGTGCATTTTGTCAATTTGTGCTGTAGTTCTTTGTATATGCACATTGTCTTTCCCCTCTGCGCTATCATGCTGTGTTGGGTTAGCGCACATCGCTTCCGTCGCTTTAGTCACTTTATGGATGCATAATGCTCCTTGGTTTGCTTTGGCCTTATCTGGTGGAGTGGTTAAGATTTTCAGAACTGTCAACAGATACTTATTTGGGTGTAAGGTTCTATACTTATGTATTTACCTGCCTATTTTACTTGACTAGGATTTTTATGCTTAACCCTTGATTATCTTTTGTCTACCACATTAATTTGTATTTCTTTCATGTAATTAGCAAGAGTCCATGAGCTAGTGACGTATGGGATATACATTCCTACCAGGAGGGGCAAAGTTTCCCAAACCTCAAAATGCCTATAAATACACCCCTCACCACACCCACAAATCAGTTTTTACAAACTTTGCCTCCTATGGAGGTGGTGAAGTAAGTTTGTGCTAGATTCTACGTTGATATGCGCTCTGCAGCAGGTTGGAGCCCGGTTTTCCTCTCAGCGTGCAGTGAATGTCAGAGGGATGTGAGGAGAGTATTGCCTATTTGAATTCATTGATCTCCTTCTACGGGGTCTATTTCATAGGTTCTCTGTTATCGGTCGTAGAGATTCATCTCTTACCTCCCTTTTCAGATCAACGATATACTCTTATATATACCATTACCTCTGCTGATTCTCGTTTCAGTACTGGTTTGGCTTTCTACTACATGTAGATGAGTGTCCTGGGGTAAGTAAGTCTTATTTTCTGTGACACTCTAAGCTATGGTTGGGCACTTTTATATAAAGTTCTAAATATATGTATTCAAACATTTATTTGCCTTGACTCAGGATGTTCAACGTTCCTTATTTCAGACAGTCAGTTTCATATTTGGGATAATGCATATGAATAAATCAATTTTTTCTTACCTTAAAATTTGACTTTTCCCTGTGGGCTGTTAGGCTCGCGGGGGCTGAAAATGCTTCATTTTATTGCGTCATTCTTGGTGCGGACTTTTTTGGCGCAAATTTTTTTTCTATTTCCGGCGTCATATGTGTCGCCGGAAGTTGCGTCATTTTTGACGTTTTTTTGCGCCAAAAGTGTCGGCGTTCCGGATGTGGCGTCATTTTTGGCGCCAAAGGCATTTAGGCGCCAAATAATGTGGGCGTCTTTTTTGGCGCTAAAAAAATATGGGCGTCACTATTGTCTCCACATTATTTAAGTCTCATTATTTATTGCTTCTGGTTGCTAGAAGCTTGTTCACTGGTATTTTTTCCCATTCCTGAAACTGTCATTTAAGGAATTTGATCAATTTTGCTTTATATGTTGTTTTTTCTATTACATATTGCAAGATGTCCCAGATTGACACTGAGTCAGAAGATACTTCTGGAAAATCGCTGCCTGGTGCTGGATCTACCAAAGCTAAGTGTATCTGCTGTAAACTTGTGGTATCTGTTCCTCCAGCTGTTGTTTGTACTGAATGTCATGACAAACTTGTTAATGCAGATAATATTTCCTTTAGTAATGTTACATTACCTGTTGCTGTTCCGTCAACATCTAATACTCAGAGTGTTCCTGATAACATAAGAGATTTTGTTTCTAAATCCATTAAGAAGGCTATGTCTGTTATTCCTCCTTCTAGTAAACGTAAAAAGTCTTTTAAAACTTCTCATTTTTCAGATGAATTTTTAAATGAACATCATCATTCTGATTCTGATAATGGTTCTTCTGGTTCAGAGGATTCTGTTTCAGAGGTTGATGCTGATAAATCTTCATATTTATTTAAAATGGAATTTATTCGTTCTTTACTTAAAGAAGTCTTAATTGCATTAGAAATAGAGGATTCTGGTCCTCTTGATACTAAATCTAAACGTTTAAATAAGGTTTTTAAATCTCCTGTAGTTATTCCAGAAGTTTTTCCTGTCCCTGATGCTATTTCTGAAGTAATTTCCAGGGAATGGAATAATTTGGATAATTCATTTACTCCTTCTAAACGTTTTAAGCAATTATATCCTGTGCCATCTGACAGATTAGAGTTTTGGGACAAAATCCCTAAGGTTGATGGGGCTGTCTCTACTCTTGCTAAGCGTACTACTATTCCTACGGCAGATAGTACTTCCTTTAAGGATCCTTTAGATAGGAAAATTTAATCCTTTCTAAGAAAAGCTTACTTGTGTTCAGGTAATCTTCTTAGACCTGCTATATCTTTAGCGGATGTTGCTGCAGCTTCAACTTTTTGGTTAGAAGCTTTAGCGCAACAAGTAACAGATCATAATTCTCATAGCATTATTAATCTTCTTCAACATGCTAATAATTTTATTTGTGATGCCATCTTTGAGATCATTAGAGTTGATGTCAGGTATATGTCGCTAGCTATTTTAGCTAGAAGAGCTTTATGGCTTAAAACTTGGAATGCTGATATGTCTACTAAGTCTACTTTGCTTTCCCTTTCTTTCCAGGGTAATAAATTATTTGGTTCTCAGTTGGATTCTATTATCTCAACTGTTACTGGAGGGAAAGGAACTTTTTTACCACAGGATAAAAAATCTAAAGGTAAATTTAGATCTAATAATCGTTTTCGTTCCTTTCGTCACAATAAGGAACAAAAGCCTGATCCTTCATCCACAGGAGCGGTATCAGTTTGAAAACCATCTCCAGTCTGGAATAAATCCAAGCCTTTTAGAAAACTAAAGCCAGCTCCTAAGTCCACATGAAGGTGCGGCCCTCATTCCAGCTCAGCTGGTAGGGGGCAGATTACGTTTTTTCAAAGAAATTTGGATCAATTCCATTCACAATCTTTGGATTCAGAACATTGTTTCAGAAGGGTACAGAATTGGCTTCAAGATAAGGCCTCCTGCAAAGAGATTTTTTCTTTCCCGTGTCCCAGTAAACCCAGCGAAGGCTCGAGCATTTCTGAAATGTGTTTCAGATCTAGAGTTGGCTGGAGTAATTATGCCAGTTCCAGTTCTGGAACAGGGGCTGGGGTTTTATTCAAATCTCTTCATTGTACCAAAGAAGGAGAATTCCTTCAGACCAGTTCTGGATCTAAAAATATTGAATCGTTATGTAAGGATACCAACATTCAAAATGGTAACTGTAAGGACTATCCTGCCTTTTGTTCAGCAAGGGCATTATATGTCCACAATAGATTTACAGGATGCATATCTGCATATTCCGATTCATCCAGATCACTATCAGTTTCTGAGATTCTCTTTCCTAGACAAGCATTACCAGTTTGTGGCTCTGCCGTTTGGCCTAGCAACATCTCCAAGAATTTTTACAAAGGTTCTCGGTGCCCTTCTGTCTGTAATCAGAGAACAGGGTATTGTGGTATTTCCTTATTTGGAAGATATCTTGGTACTTGCTCAGTCTTCACATTTAGCAGAATCTCATACGAATCGACTTGTGTTGTTTCTTCAAGATCATGGTTGGAGGATCAATTTACCAAAAAGTTCATTGATTCCTCAGACAAAGGTAACCTTTTTAGGTTTCCAGATAGATTTAGTGTCCATGACTCTGTCTCTGACAGACAAGAGACGTCTGAAATTGATCTCAGCTTGTCGAAACCTTCAGTCACAATCATTCCCTTCGGTAGCCTTATGCATGGAAATTCTAGGTCTTATGACTGCTGCATCGGACGCGATCCCCTTTGCTCGTTTTCACATGCGACCTCTTCAGCTCTGTATGCTGAACCAGTGGTGCAGGGATTACACAAAGATATCTCAATTAATATCTTTAAATCCGATTGTACGACACTTTCTGACGTGGTGGACAGATCACCATCGTTTTGTTCAGGGGGCTTCTTTTGTTCTTCCGACCTGGACTGTAATTTCAACAGATGCAAGTCTGACAGGTTGGGGAGCTGTTTGGGGGTCTTACAGCACAAGGGGTTTGGGAATCTCAGGAGGTGAGATTACCAATCAATATTTTGGAACTCCGTGCAATTTTCAGAGCTCTTCAGTCATGGCCTCTTCTAAAGAGAGAATCGTTCATTTGTTTTCAGACAATGTCACAACTGTGGCATACATCAATCATCAAGGAGGGACTCACAGTCCTCTGGCTATGAAAGAAGTATCTCGAATACTGGTATGGGCGGAATCCAGCTCCTGTCTAATTTCTGCGGTTCATATCCCAGGTATAGACAATTGGGAAGCGGATTATCTGTCGCCAAACGTTACATCCGGGCGAATGGTCTCTTCACCCAGAGGTATTTCTTCAGGTTGTTCAAATGTGGGGACTTCCAGAAATAGATCTGATGGCTTCTCATCTAAACAAGAAACTTCCCAGGTATCTGTCCAGATCCAGGGACCCTCAGGCGGAAGCAGTGGATGCATTGTCACTTCCTTGGAAGTATCATCCTGCCTATATCTTTCCGCCTCTAGTTCTTCTTCCAAGAGTAATCTCCAAGATTCTGAAGGAATGCTCGTTTGTTCTGCTGGTGGCTCCAGCATGGCCTCACAGGTTTTGGTATGCGGATCTTGTCCGGATGGCCTCTTGCCAACCATGGACTCTTCCGTTAAGACCAGACCTTCTGTCTCAAGGTCCTTTTTTCCATCAGGATCTCAAATCCTTAAATTTAAAGGTATGGAGATTGAACGCTTGATTCTTAGTCAGAGGTTTCTCTGACTCTGTGATTAGTACTATGTTACAGGCTCGTAAATCTGTATCTAGAAAGATATATTATCGAGTTTGGAAGACTTACATTTCTTGGTGTCTTTCTCATCATTTTTCCTGGCACTCTTTTAGAATTCAGAGAATTCTACAGTTTCTTCAGGATGGTTTGGATAAAGGTTTGTCTGCAAGTTCCTTGAAAGGACAAATCTCTGCTCTTTCTGTTCTTTTTCACAGAAAGATTGCTAATCTTCCTGATATTCATTGTTTTGTGCAAGCTTTGGTTCGTATAAAGCCTGTCATTAAGTCAATTTCTCCTCCTTGGAGTTTGAATTTGGTTCTGGGGGCTCTTCAAGCTCCTCCGTTTGAACCTATGCATTCATTGGACATTAAATTACTTTCTTGGAATGTTTTGTTTCTTTTGGCCATCTCTTCTGCTAGAAGAGTTTCTGAATTATCTGCTCTTTCTTGTGAGTCTCCTTTTCTGATTTTTCATCAGGATAAGGCGGTGTTGCAAACTTCTTTTTAATTTTTACCCAAGGTTGTGAATTCTAACAACATTAGTAGAGAAATTGTGGTTCCTTCATTATGTCCTAATCCTAAGAATTCTAAGGAGAAATCATTGCATTCTTTGGATGTAGTTAGAGCTTTGAAATATTATGTTGAAGCTACTAAGAATTTCCGAAAGACTTCTAGTCTATTTGTTATCTTTTCCGGTTCTAGGAAAGGTCAGAAGGCCTCTGCCATTTCTTTGGCATCTTGGTTGAAATCTTTAATTCATCATGCTTATGTCGAGTCGGGTAAAACTCCGCCTCAAAGGATTACAGCTCATTCTTCTAGGTCAGTTTCTACTTCCTGGGCGTTTAGGAATGAAGCTTCGGTTGATCAGATTTGCAAAGCAGCAACTTGGTCTTCTTTGCATACTTTTACTAAATTCTACCATTTTGATGTGTTTTCTTCTTCTGAAGCAGTTTTTGGTAGAAAAGTACTTCAGGCAGCTGTTTCAGTTTGATTCTTCTGCTTATAATTTCAGTTTTTTTCATTATAAGATTTAAACTTTATTTTGGGTGTGGATTATTTTCAGCGGAATTGGCTGTCTTTATTTTATCCCTCCCTCTCTAGTGACTCTTGCGTGGAAGATCCACATCTTGGGTAGTCATTATCCCATACGTCACTAGCTCATGGACTCTTGCTAATTACATGAAAGAAAACATAATTTATGTAAGAACTTACCTGATAAATTCATTTCTTTCATATTAGCAAGAGTCCATGAGGCCCACCCTTTTTGTGGTGGCTATGATTTCTTTGTATAAAGCACAATTATTCAAATTCCTTATTTTTTATGCTTTCGCACTTTTTTTCTTATCACCCCACTTCTTGACTATGCGTTAAACTGATTTGTGGGTGTGGTGAGGGGTGTATTTATAGGCATTTTGAGGTTTGGGAAACTTTGCCCCTCCTGGTAGGAATGTATATCCCATACGTCACTAGCTCATGGACTCTTGCTAATATGAAAGAAATGAATTTATCAGGTAAGTTCTTACATAAATTATGTTTTTCTGTGGTTTTTAGTCTAGGCCTGGGTTTTTCATGATGGTGCAAACTGATTCTTTCCCCAGTACTTTACATGTTAGTTTGTTAGAAGCTAGATCCTCTGAACACTTTCCTACTAATATTAAGTGTTTCGTTTTTTATTTTGTTTGTTTTTTTTTTGTGTCTGAAATATTGGCGGCTGAGCGATTTAAAAAAATAAATAAAATCGCGGTTTTCGACCCGACTTGCGATTTTATTAAAAATTACTAAAACACCTTAATTTTTCAGTTAAAAATACTATCATTATTGATCATCTATCTACACTCAAGTATCAGGGAATAGAATCAATCAATGTTCTGCATCATAGAAGTTAAAAAAAAAAAAAAAAAACTTTAAACTTTCTTGGACACTACTACTACTACTACTCAGTTGCTCATACTATGATGATTGATGATCACACACAACTCAATTATCATGGAATGCAATGGAATCAAATGTTATGCATCACAGAAGTTAAAAAAAAAAAAAAAAGTCAGTGGCACTTTACATTTTTTGTACAATACTGTTTACAGTAGATTCACCAACGCTTGACCACCACCACACTCCCAGATGAAGGACTGTGGCTGCTGCTTCCACATACTCTACAAAAAAATGGCCGTTTTGCGGGCTTCTCAGGTCCGCCCACAGGTCCACCTCTCATCCTCCTTCATACAATGGAAGCCTGGAGGACCTCCTCCTCCTCCGTTTTAATGACGATCAGAGTAAAAAATAAAATAACAAAAATTGCGACAGTTAATCGCTGTTTATAACCGCGTCCGCGGTATATTGCACAGCCCTAGCCTCCTCCAAGTAAACATAAAAGGCTGGTTTCTGTTAATTTCTCCTCTAGCTTATCTGATTTAAATAGGTCTAACTCTGTTAAGCTGCATGTTTCTGATTCTGGTTCGTCTGAAAATACCTCACCTTCTGAGAATAAATCAGATGATCAGGAGTCTGTTTCTGATCAAGATACAGAATCATCATCTTTTCTGTTTAAGATTGAACATCTTTATTCTCTCTTTAAAGTTTTATGTACCTTAGGGGTTCAGGATTCGAAGGTTCCTGAGGATAAGTCTGTTAAACAACTGGATTTGATTTCTAAACCTACTGCTAAGTCACCGGAGGTTTTTCGGTTTCCAGATGCTATCTCTGAAATTCTAATGAGTGATTCAAGTCTGGTATCCCCTTTAATCCAGCTTTGAAATTTATAAAGATGTTTCCTTTTACCTGCTTCAATCATAGAGCTTGGGGAAACTATCCCTAAGGTAGATGGGGCTATTTCTAATTTGGCTAAACATGCTACTATTCCTCTGGAAGATAGTACCTCTCTTAGAGACCTCATGAACAGGAAATAAGAGTATTTTTATCGGCTTTTAAGTCCAGCAATTGGTATTGCTTGTGGTTTTGCATCCTCTACTCTTTGGTGTGATAGCTTATCTGAGCAGTTTTCAGATGAGTCTACTGATGAGGCGTTTTTCAATCAATTAAGACCCTTCTGGTCAGCTAATGTTTTCATTTGTGATGCCGCAAGATTAATGTAAAAAATATTGCATTAGCCATTCTGACCAGGAGGGACTTGTGGTTAAAATGATGGTCAGCTGACATGGTTTCTAAGTCTATGCTTTTGTCCCTTCCTTTTCAAGGTAAAATCTTGTTTGGGGCTGGTCTGGATGCTATTATATCTACTGTGACTGGAGGTAAAGGAGCTTTTCTCCCTCCAGACAAGAAGTCTAAGGGTAAGAACAGGGCTTCTAACCGTTATATTTCCTTTTGGCAATCTAGGAACCAAAAAGTGCTCCTCTTCTAATTGGAACAAGTCAAAACAGTTAAAGAACCCTGTCTTCTCTACTAAGTCAGCATGAAGGTGCGGCCCACCGATCCAGAACTTCTGGTGGGGGGCAGATTACGTCTCTTTCAGAGGGCTTGGTTTCAATCTGTTCGAGAGTCATGGTTTCTAAATATAGTTTCCCATGGATACCGAATTGGTTTCAAATTGAGGCCTCCCAGTGGAAAGTTTATAGTATCTCATGTTCCAAGGAATTTTGTAAAGACAAGAGCCTTTTTTCAGTAAGTCTTAAATCTGGAATCTATGGAAGTAATAGCAGGGACAGAGTTTTTTTGTTCCCCAAACCTCTTCATTGTTCCCACAAAGGAGGAAACTTATAGACCTGTTCAAGATTTAAAGATTTTAAACAAGTTTCTCAGGGTTCCTACTTTTAAGATGGAGTCAGTTCAGACTATTCTACCTCTTTTTCAACAAGGGCAGTTTATGTCCACAATAGATTTGAAGGATGCTTATCTTCATATCCATATTGTCAGGGATCATCAGTTTTTAAGTTTTGCATTCCATTTGTTGCTCTTCCATTTTGTCTGGCTACTGCTCCCAGAATTTTTACAAAGGTTTAGGGGACTTTTATCTGTAATTAGAGCTCAGGGTGTTTTTGTGGTTCCTTACCTGGATGACATTTTGGTACAGGCTCTGTTTTTACCTTTAGCATTATTTTACACTGACAGACTCTTGTTGTTTCTTCAAGAGCATGGTTGGAGAATCAATTTTTCAAAGAGTTATCTTTCTACTTAGTCCAGGGTTAGTTTCCTAGGTGTCATAATAGATTGTCTCCATGAGAATTTCCTTAACGTAGCAACGGAGGTTGAAGTTATTAGCAGCTTCAAATCTTCAGTCAGTTCCTGTTCCCTCTAGCTTTTAGCATGAAGGTGTTAGGTCTGATGATAGCAGCATCAGATGCTATTCCTTTTGCTCGGTTTCACATGAGACCTCTCCAGCTTTGTATGCTTCATCAGTGATGCAGAGATCGTACTCTATCTCAAAAAATCCTTATGTATTTCAGAACTAGGCAATCCTTTTCCTGGTGGATAAATCATTAACTCATTGTTCTTGGGGCATCCTTTGTTTGTCAAAATTGAATTGTGATCACGAAAGAGGCATGTCCTTCTGGTTGGGTGCATTCTGGAGGTCCCAGTTAGCACAAGGAGTTTAGTCCCCTCAGGAGACGAGGTTGCCGATACATGTTCTGGAACTTTTCAGGGCCTTTCAGAGCTGCCCTCTCCTGAAAAGACAGACTTATCTGCATTTCCAGTCAGACAATGTCATAGTGGTGGCCTACATCATTTATCAGAGCAAAACTCACAGTTCCCTTGCGATGAGGAATGTGTTTTGGATTTAGACTTCGGCAGAGAGCAATCTTAGTACAAGCTTTGCAGTGCAGTAGAAGTTTTCAGTCAGATTGTGTTTCTAAGGGGTCTTTTAGAAATAGATCTGATTACTTCCCAGATACTTTGCGAGGTCCAGGGATCCTCAGGCGGAGTTTGTGGATGCTTTAGTAGCTCCTTGGTTGTTTCATCTGGCTTACATATTTCCTTATTTTGTTCTGTTACCAAGAGTGATAGCCAGAATCAAGCAGGAAGTATCATCAGTAATTCTGATTGTTCCATCTTGGCCTCGCAGAACTTGGTTTGCGGATTTGGTTCAGATGTCGAGTTGTTCTCTGTGACTTCTTCCTCTGCACCACAACCTCCTGTCTCAAGGTCTGTTTTTTTCATCAGGATCTCAAGTCTCTAAACTTGATGGCTTGGAAATTGAGTGCTTGGTATTTCTTATTTTGTTAATGAGACTGATTCAAGCCCGTAGATCTGTGATTTATCAAAGTTTTGGAAGGCCTTTATTTCTTGTTGTGTGAAGCATGGTTTTAGCTGGCACTCTTTTTTCTCCAACATAGGTGTGTCCGGTCCACGGCGGCGTCCTTACTTGTGGGATATTCTCTTCCCCA
This sequence comes from Bombina bombina, assembly GCF_027579735.1. Taxonomy (NCBI): domain Eukaryota; kingdom Metazoa; phylum Chordata; class Amphibia; order Anura; family Bombinatoridae; genus Bombina; species Bombina bombina. Next base: position 111,833,547 of record NC_069501.1, on the reverse strand, counting down.
ACAGGAAATGGCAAAGAGCCCAGCAAAGCTGGTCACATGATCCCTCCTAGGCTCCGCCTACCCCAGTCATTCTCTTTGCCGTTGTACAGGCAACATCTCCACGGAGATGGCTTAGAGTTTTTTAGTGTTTAACTGTAGTTTTTATTATTCAATCAAGAGTTTGTTATTTTGAAATAGTGCTGGTATGTACTATTTACTCAGAAACAGAAAAGAGATGAAGATTTCTGTTTGTATGAGGAAAATGATTTTAGCAACCGTCACTAAAATCCATGGCTGTTCCACACAGGACTGTTGAGAGCAATTAACTTCAGTTGGGGGAACAGTGTGCAGTCTCTTGCTGCTTGAGGTATGACACATTCTAACAAGACGATGTAATGCTGGAAGCTGTCATTTTCCCTATGGGATCCGGTAAGCCATGTTTATTACGATCGTAAATAAGGGCTTCACAAGGGCTTATTAAAACTGTAGACTTTTTTTGGGCTAAATCGATTCATTATTAACACATATTTAGCCTTGAGGAATCATTTTTTCTGGGTATTTTGATATAATAATATCGGCAGGCACTGGTTTAGACACCTTATTCTTTAGGGGCTTTCCCAAAGCATAAGCAGAGCCTCATTTTCGCGCCGGTGTTGCGCACTTGTTTTTGAGAGGCATGGCATGCAGTCGCATGTGAGAGGAGCTCTGATACTTAGAAAAGACTTTCTGAAGGCGTCATTTGGTATCGTATTCCCCTTTGGGCTTGGTTGGGTCTCAGCAAAGCAGATACCAGGGACTGTAAAGGGGTTAAAGTTCAAAACGGCTCCGGTTCCGTTATTTTAAGGGTTAAAGCTTCCAAATTTGGTGTGCAATACTTTTAAGGCTTTAAGACACTGTGGTGAAAATTTGGTGAATTTTGAACAATTCCTTCATGTTTTTTCGCAATTGCAGTAATAAAGTGTGTTCAGTTTAAAATTTAAAGTGACAGTAACGGTTTTATTTTAAAACGTTTTTTGTACTTTGTTATCAAGTTTATGCCTGTTTAACATGTCTGAACTACCAGATAGACTGTGTTCTGAATGTGGGGAAGCCAGAATTCCTATTCATTTAAATAAATGTGATTTATGTGATAATGACAATGATGCCCAAGATGATTCCTCAAGTGAGGGGAGTAAGCATGGTACTGCATCATTCCCTCCTTCGTCTACACGAGTCTTGCCCACTCAGGAGGCCCCTAGTACATCTAGCGCGCCAATACTCCTTACTATGCAACAATTAACGGCTGTAATGGATAATTCTGTCAAAAACATTTTAGCCAAAATGAACACTTATCAGCGTAAGCGCGGCTGCTCTGTTTTAGATACTGAAGAGCATGACGACGCTGATAATAATATTTCTGAAGGGCCCCTAACCCAGTCTGATGGGGCCAGGGAGGTTTTGTCTGAGGGAGAAATTACTGATTCAGGGAACATTTCTCAACAGGCTGAACCTGATGTGATTGCATTTAAATTTAAGTTGGAACATCTCCGCATTCTGCTTAAGGAGGTATTATCCACTCTGGATGATTGTGACAAGTTGGTCATCCCAGAGAAACTTTGTAAAATGGACAAGTTCCTAGAGGTGCCGGGGCTCCCAGAAGCTTTTCCTATACCCAAGCGGGTGGCGGACATTGTTAATAAAGAATGGGAAAGGCCCGGTATTCCTTTCGTCCCTCCCCCCATATTTAAAAAATTGTTTCCTATGGTCGACCCCAGAAAGGACTTATGGCAGACAGTCCCCAAGGTCGAGGGAGCGGTTTCCACTTTAAACAAACGCACCACTATACCCATAGAGGATAGTTGTGCTTTCAAAGATCCTATGGATAAAAAATTAGAAGGTTTGCTTAAAAAAATGTTTGTTCAGCAAGGTTACCTTCTACAACCAATTTCATGCATTGTCCCTGTCGCTACAGCCGCATGTTTCTGGTTCGATGATCTGATAAGAGCGGTCGATAGTGATTCTCCTCCTTTGGAGGAGATTATGGACAGAATCAATGCTCTCAAATTGGCTAATTCTTTCACCCTAGACGCCACTTTGCAATTGGCTAGGTTAGCGGCTAAGAATTCTGGGTTTGCTATTGTGGCGCGCAGAGCGCTTTGGTTGAAATCTTGGTCGGCTGATGCGTCTTCCAAGAACAAGCTACTTAACATTCCTTTCAAGGGGAAAACGCTGTTTGGCCCTGACTTGAAAGAGATTATCTCTGATATCACTGGGGGTAAGGGCCACGCCCTTCCTCAGGATCGGCCTTTCAAGGCAAAAAATAAACCTAATTTTCGTCCCTTTCGTAGAAACGGACCAGCCCAAGGTGCTACGTCCTCTAAGCAAGAGGGTAATACTTCTCAAGCCAAGCCAGCTTGGAGACCAATGCAAGGCTGGAACAAGGGAAAGCAGGCCAAGAAACCTGCCACTGCTACCAAGACAGCATGAAATGTTGGCCCCCGATCCGGGACCGGATCTGGTGGGGGGCAGACTCTCTCTCTTCGCTCAGGCTTGGGCAAGAGATGTTCTGGATCCTTGGGCGCTAGAAATAGTCTCCCAAGGTTATCTTCTGGAATTCAAGGGACTTCCCCCAAGGGGGAGGTTCCACAGGTCTCAGTTGTCTTCAGACCACATAAAAAGTCAGGCATTCTTACATTGTGTAGAAGACCTGTTAAAAATGGGAGTGATTCATCCTGTTCCATTAAGAGAACAAGGGATGGGGTTCTACTCCAATCTGTTCATAGTTCCCAAAAAAGAGGGAACGTTCAGACCAATCTTAGATCTCAAGATCTTAAACAAGTTTCTCAAGGTTCCATCGTTCAAGATGGAAACCATTCGAACTATTCTTCCTTCCATCCAGGAAGGTCAATTCATGACCACGGTGGATTTAAAGGATGCGTATCTACATATTCCTATCCACAAGGAACATCATCGGTTCCTAAGGTTCGCATTCCTGGACAAACATTACCAGTTCGTGGCGCTTCCTTTCGGATTAGCCACTGCTCCAAGGATTTTCACAAAGGTACTAGGGTCCCTTCTAGCTGTGCTAAGACCAAGGGGCATTGCTGTAGTACCTTACTTGGACGACATTCTGATTCAAGCGTCGTCCCTTCCTCAAGCAAAGGCTCACACGGACATTGTCCTGGCCTTTCTCAGATCTCACGGATGGAAAGTGAACGTGGAAAAGAGTTCTCTATCCCCGTCAACAAGGGTTCCCTTCTTGGGAACAATAATAGACTCCTTAGAAATGAGGATTTTTCTGACAGAGGCCAGAAAAACAAAGCTTCTAGACTCTTGTCGGATACTTCATTCCGTTCCTCTTCCTTCCATAGCTCAGTGCATGGAAGTGATCGGGTTGATGGTAGCGGCAATGGACATAGTTCCTTTTGCGCGCATTCATCTAAGACCATTACAACTGTGCATGCTCAGTCAGTGGAATGGGGACTATACAGACTTGTCTCCGAAGATACAAGTAAATCAGAGGACCAGAGACTCACTCCGTTGGTGGCTGTCCCTGGACAACCTGTCACAAGGGATGACATTCCGCAGACCAGAGTGGGTCATTGTCACGACCGACGCCAGTCTGATGGGCTGGGGCGCGGTCTGGGGATCCCTGAAAGCTCAGGGTCTTTGGTCTCGGGAAGAATCTCTTCTACCGATAAATATTCTGGAACTGAGAGCGATATTCAATGCTCTCAAGGCTTGGCCTCAGCTAGCGAGGGCCAAGTTCATACGGTTTCAATCAGACAACATGACAACTGTTGCGTACATCAACCATCAGGGGGGAACAAGGAGTTCCCTAGCGATGGAAGAAGTGACCAAAATCATTCTATGGGCGGAGTCTCACTCCTGCCACCTGTCTGCTATCCACATCCCAGGAGTGGAAAATTGGGAAGCGGATTTTCTGAGTCGTCAGACATTGCATCCGGGGGAGTGGGAACTCCATCCGGAAATCTTTGCCCAAGTCACTCAGCTGTGGGGCATTCCAGACATGGATCTGATGGCCTCTCGTCAGAACTTCAAAGTTCCTTGCTACGGGTCCAGATCCAGGGATCCCAAGGCGGCTCTAGTGGATGCACTAGTAGCACCTTGGACCTTCAAACTAGCTTATGTGTTCCCGCCGTTTCCTCTCATCCCCAGGCTGGTAGCCAGGATCAATCAGGAGAGGGCGTCGGTGATCTTGATAGCTCCTGCGTGGCCACGCAGGACTTGGTATGCAGATCTGGTGAATATGTCATCGGCTCCACCTTGGAAGCTACCTTTGAGACGAGACCTTCTTGTTCAGGGTCCGTTCGAACATCCGAATCTGGTTTCACTCCAGCTGACTGCTTGGAGATTGAACGCTTGATTTTATCGAAGCGAGGGTTCTCAGATTCTGTTATTGATACTCTTGTTCAGGCCAGAAAGCCTGTAACTAGAAAGATTTACCACAAAATTTGGAAAAAATATATCTGTTGGTGTGAATCTAAAGGATTCTCTTGGGACAAGGTTAAGATTCCTAGGATTCTATCCTTCCTTCAAGAAGGATTGGAAAAAGGATTATCTGCAAGTTCCCTGAAGGGACAGATTTCTGCCTTGTCGGTGTTACTTCACAAAAAACTGGCTGCTGTGCCAGATGTTCAAGCCTTTGTTCAGGCTCTGGTTAGAATTAAGCCTGTTTACAAACCTTTGACTCCTCCTTGGAGTCTCAATTTAGTTCTTTCAGTTCTTCAGGGGGTTCCGTTTGAACCCTTGCATTCCGTTGATATTAAGTTATTATCTTGGAAAGTTTTGTTTTTAGTTGCAATTTCTTCTGCTAGAAGAGTTTCAGAATTATCTGCTCTGCAGTGTTCTCCTCCTTATCTGGTGTTCCATGCAGATAAGGTGGTTTTACGTACTAAACCTGGTTTTCTTCCAAAAGTTGCTTCTAACAAAAACATTAACCAGGAGATTATCGTACCTTCTCTGTGTCCGAAACCAGTTTCAAAGAAGGAACGTTTGTTGCACAATTTGGATGTTGTTCGCGCTCTAAAATTCTATTTAGATGCTACAAAGGATTTTAGACAAACATCTTCCTTGTTTGTTGTTTATTCTGGTAAAAGGAGAGGTCAAAAAGCAACTTCTACCTCTCTCTCTTTTTGGATTAAAAGCATCATCAGATTGGCTTACGAGACTGCCGGACGGCAGCCTCCCGAAAGAATCACAGCTCATTCCACTAGGGCTGTGGCTTCCACATGGGCCTTCAAGAACGAGGCTTCTGTTGATCAGATATGTAGGGCAGCGACTTGGTCTTCACTGCACACTTTTACCAAATTTTACAAGTTTGATACTTTTGCTTCTTCTGAGGCTATTTTTGGGAGAAAGGTTTTGCAAGCCGTGGTGCCTTCCATTTAGGTGACCTGATTTGCTCCCTCCCTTCATCCGTGTCCTAAAGCTTTGGTATTGGTTCCCACAAGTAAGGATGACGCCGTGGACCGGACACACCTATGTTGGAGAAAACAGAATTTATGTTTACCTGATAAATTACTTTCTCCAACGGTGTGTCCGGTCCACGGCCCGCCCTGGTTTTTTTAATCAGGTCTGATAATTTATTTTCTTTAACTACAGTCACCACGGTACCATATGGTTTCTCCTATGCAAATATTCCTCCTTAACGTCGGTCGAATGACTGGGGTAGGCGGAGCCTAGGAGGGATCATGTGACCAGCTTTGCTGGGCTCTTTGCCATTTCCTGTTGGGGAAGAGAATATCCCACAAGTAAGGATGACGCCGTGGACCGGACACACCGTTGGAGAAAGTAATTTATCAGGTAAACATAAATTCTGTTTTCATGATGGTTTGGATAAAGGTTTAATCCGTCAGCTCTTTAAAGGGACAGATTTCAGTCTTGTGTCACCAGAAGATTTCCAAGTTTCCTGATATTCAGAGTTTTGTCCAAGCTTTAGGCAGTTATTAAGCCAATTTCTCCTCTGTGGAAGCTTAGTTTGGTTTTAAGAGTTTTGTAGGTTTTTAATTTTGAACCTATGCATAATGTGGATATTCAGCTTTTGCCCTAAAAGTTTCTTTTTCTCTTGGCTATTTTTCTTCCAGAAGTGTTTCTGAATTGTCTGCTCTTTCCTTTGAGCCTCCATATCTTGTTTTTTTTTATCAAGATAAGGTGTTATTGAGAACTGCATTTGATATCTTGCCTAATCGTGAGATTGTTGTTCCTTGTTCTAATTCTAAGGAGAGGCTTCTTCATAATTTGGATGTTGTCAGAGCCTTAAAATTCTATTTGCATTCTACTAAGGATTTTAGACAATCTTCAATTCTGTTTGTACATATTTCCAGAACTAGAACAGTTCAGAAGGCTACAGCCATTTCATTAGCTTCCTGGCTTAAGCTTTTGATTATTAAGGCTTACTTGGAAGCGGGACAGTCTCCTCCTAAACGTATTACTGCTTATTCTACTAGGTCAGTTGCTACTTCCTTGGATTTTAAGAATTAGGTATCTGATCAGATTTGAAATTCAGCTACTTGATCTTCCTTACATACCTTTACTAAATTATACCATTTTTTTGTTTTGCTTCTTCTGAAGCAGCTTTTTATTAGAAAGTATTGTGGACTCTTACCACCTGTATAAAAGAACATATAATTTACGCTTAACTGATACATTAATTTATTTCATGGTAGTAAGAGTCCACAGGATCCAGCCGTTTTGTTTTTTTTGGGGGGGTCCTCATAATTATTTTTTTTCTGGCAGCAGCTAAAGTATGCACCTCTTCTTTTTCTTTTTTCCTGCTCCTTTTTTTGCTCTTATCCTTTCCTGACTATTTTTTTTGGCTATGTGTGAGACTAGTTTCCAGTAAGGTGGGAGGGTTTCTAAATGCTTTTGGAGTTTTACCTTTGTCGCCTCCTAGTGGTCAGGAGTGGAATTCCCAGGAGTAATGGCTCGTGGACTCTCATCACCATTAAAGAAAGGAATTTATCAGGTAAGGATAAATTACATTTTTCTTCTCATTGAATGTGTTTCCAATGATCCATTTTACCTGCTGGAGTGTATGAAGTAGCACATTTACCTTGATTTTATTGTTTGAAAATTAAAAGGAATGCAAACCTGCAACCGATACTTTAATTTTTATTTATGTTTTTTTTTAGGTGTTTTTTTTACATTTCTAGACCTCTGCTACCTCAGATTAAAATCAACCTGGCCTGACCAGGATAATTGACAAACTCTGTTTATGCGCAATCGAAGTATATTGATACTATGTATTTGTCTGTTTTGATGCATATAAATGATATACTATGAAATACTTTTTTTTTATTTTTTTTATTTAATTTATAATCCTTAGGCTTGTAAAAATATTTTATTACAGTGACAACTGCAAATTGGAGAGATCTTTTTTAGAATTATTTGTCCACACCGCTGAACTTAGTCCACTTCATTAGTGAGATATTTCATATTAAGCTTCTCTAATATGTCTGCCATCCATTTAGAAACTAGGTCTAATTATTAAAGCACTATCTACATGAGACTAAAGGGACACATTCTGACATGCATGTGGCAGAAACAATAACTAAGTATTACAAAAAGTTACTTCTTTAGACCCTATAAATCGTGTCAGTATTCTCCCCAGACCCTATTTCATGGGCAACACCACCCAACTAAAATGTAAAGTGATGGTAAATGAGAGGCTTCCAGATTCTGCCTAATTAACTTGCTGTCATTGCCCATTACAAATTAATAATATATGTATGTCTTAATTACTTTTGAAAATAATTATATGATTTATCATTTTGGTGTTTGGCCCTCCCCCCCTTCCTTCCTTTTCCCTTTGATTCAGATAGAGCATGCAATTTTAAACAACTTTCTAATTTACTTCTCAAATATTTTTGTTCTTTTGGTATCTTTTGTTGAAAAGCATTGATGAATGCTCAGTAGCATGCTTGTGCAATTTTTCAAGGATGTTAAACTTTAACAAGAGCACTAGATGGCAGCACTATTTCCTACCATGTACTGCTCCAGACACTTACCTATGTATCTCTTCAACAAAGAATAGCATGGGAGCAAAGCAAACGTTTATATATATATATATATATATATATATATGTATTGTATGCTCTGTCTTATCTCAATATCTCAAATATCTCAAAATATTTTATGTGGGTTTTACAGCCCTTTAAACCAATATTACGTTATGTGATTAATTTGTGCTTTGGATATCTTAGGTAACATTTATAAATAACAAAAAACTGCATTTAAAGTCACATATACATTCCTTATTTGAGGCAGTCTTCATCAGTTACAATACAGGTAGCCCTCCGTTTACGCTGGGGTTAGGTTCCAGGAGGAATGGTTGTAAATCGAAACCGTTGTAAATTGAAACCCAGTTTATAATGTAAGTCAATGGGAAGTGAGGGAGTTAGGTTCTAGGCCCCTCTCAAAATTGTCATAAGTAACACCTAATACATTATTTTTAAAGCTTTGAAATGAAGACTTTAAATGCTAAACAGCATTATAAACCTAATAATATAGATTGTATCATCATCAAACTAAGTTTAATGAACAAAAACATTTGCTAACAGCACCTAATAAAATAATCACACAACAGATTGCATCATCATCAAACTAAGTTTAATGAACAAAAACATTTTTTTACTTGCATTTTTCTGCAATCAGTTCTCTGCATTGTTATCATGTTAGATAATATTGGGTCTGCACCTATTCTATGCATTTCAATCTGCAGTGATTAATAGTCAGTTAGGCTCCTTCACCTCAAGCAGCTGGACAGAAAGATAATAGGGAAGTGGCTGCTCGATAGCTGATGTCTGTTCTGTGTAGACAGATCAATTTCTGACCTGTTAAGTTGCATAACTTTGCTGCAAAACAAGCGGACAGCTCCACCTACTGGCTATTTTAATTACTGCACATGACTGAAAAAAAAGGTTGTTATTCTGAAACGGCACAAATTGAACCGGCATAAACCGAGGGCCATCTGTACTTCTATTTCCTAATACTTTCTAAAATAAATGTGAAAACTTTAAAGGGAAAATAACTTTTCATGACTCAGATTGAGATGCAATTTTAAAAATAATCAGTATACTTCTGTTCTCCGAATAAACTCTTTCTTGGTATCTATCCTTCATTGTCAGATTCTGGACTGCCATATAACAACAACATTAATTAATGTTCATTTAACAAGTGAAATAATAAAAATCAAAGTCAAAATTAAAGCAACTTTCAAATTCGCTTCTGTTCTGTAATTTGCTTTGTTCTGTTAGTATCTTTTGTTGAAAAGTAGATTTGTGGCTGCACATATGCCTCTCTTTATTGGCTCACCTATCTCCCGGTAGTGCATTGCTGCTCCTTCAACAAAGGATTCCAAGAGAATGAAGCAAGTTTGATAATAGAAGTAAATTGGAAAAGTGTTTCATTTACTTTACTTTTTCTTTATTTACTTATTTTTCTTAAAAAAAAAAAAAAACTGTCAAACAATACTTTAAACTAGAAATTCATTAAGCAATCGATTATTGAGATATATCTTTATTTTCTCTTTTATTAACTTCAGAGCAGCAGTTCATATGGCATCCACACAATTTTCCAGTACTGGAATAGATTCTAGCTTTACAAAGGCTTATAAAGGTTTTATAACAAAGGAAGATCTTTAAATCTTTAGTGACTTTGTCAACACACTGACTTCACCCACCTGGGTGAACCTGGTAAAGTTATTTGTGTGGTTTTTTTGTTTGTTTTTTTACAATTTGTTGTTGTTTTTTTTCCAATTTTTTTTTTTTTTTTTTTTTTTTTTTTTTTACAAAAAGTTAGCCATTACCCATACACAATGAATTGTTTGTTTTTTTCAGTAATTTAGTATGGGAGTGTAATTTGCTGTTCTGACATTTCAATTAATATTATTGGTTTTTATTTGTTTTAATGATACATTGTTCTTTGATCACATAATTGAAACTACATCACTCATCATTGATACTGTTCTAAATATTGTAATAAGTCATTCTAGATTACATAAAAAATATAAGTGATATTAACATTTGATTCTTTCTTCTTTTTTGTCTTTGTTTTTTTGTTTTTTTTAAAAAGCAAGTGGATATCACTTCAGCAATGAATGAGCGTGCAGTTGCCCAGGCTCGGCTTACAGAGAATCAGTTTGATCTTGAAGCATTATGCTTGCTAAACCGTGCACAGGAACAGGTTAGTTACTGTGTGTATAATAGTAAAGCAATATAAATATACTTTTACTACCCTTCTTCTAGTTACTGTATTTGAGTATTTAAATATCTTAAAATGTAACATCACATTGCAAAACGTTGTTTCTTCTGTTAAGTGTGATCAGTCCACGGGTCATCATTACTTCTGGGATATTACTCCTCCCCAACAGGAAGTGCAAGAGGATTCACCCAGCAGAGCTGCATATAGCTCCTCCCCTCTACGTCACTCCCAGTCATTCTCTTGCACCCAACGACTAGATAGGATGTGTGAGAGGACTATGGTGATTATACTTAGTTTTATATCTTCAATCAAAAGTTTGTTATTTTAAAATAGCACCGGAGTGTGTTATTACCTCTCTGGCAGAGTTTGAAGAAGAATCTACCAGAGTTTTGCTATGATTTTAGCCGGAGTAGTTAAGATCATATTGCTGTTCTCGGCCATCTGAGGAGTGAGGTAAACTTCAGATCAGGGGACAGCGGGCAGATGAATCTGCATAGAGGTATGTAGCAGTTTTTATTTTCTGACAATGGAATTGATGAGAAAATCCTGCCATACCGATATAATGTCATGTATGTATACTTTACACTTCAGTATTCTGGGGAATGGTACTTCACTAGAATTACACTGTAAGAAATACATAAAGCTGTTTAATAACTAGAGATTATGTTTAACGTTTTTGCTGGAATGTAAAATCGTTTTCATTTGCTGAGGTACTGTGTGAATAAATGTTTGGGCACTATTTTTCCACTTGGCAGTTGCTTAATCTGTTTTTCTGACAGTTTCTGTTCTCCCTCACTGCTGTGTGTGAGGGGGAGGGGCCGTTTTTTGGCGCTTTTTCTATGCATCAAATATTTCAGTCAGCAACTCATTGTATTCCCTGCATGATCCGGTTCATCTCTACAGAGCTCAGGGGTCTTCAAAACTTATTTTGAGGGAGGTAATTTCTCTCAGCAGAGCTGTGAGAATTATAGTTTGACTGAGATAAAAAACGTTTATTCTGTAATTTGTTTCCTGCTTTCAGAATTTGTTATCTTTGCTAATGGGATTAAACCTTTGCTAAAGTTGTGTTGTTTACAAGGATTGAGGCTATAACTGTTTCAATTTATTAATTTTCAACTGTCATAGATCTTCTGTGCTTCTTAAAGGCACAGTACATTTTAATATTATTCTAATTGAATTGTATTTCCAAGTTGCAAGTTTATTTGCTAGTGTGTTAAACATGTCTGATTCAGAGGATGATACCTGTGTCATTTGTTGCAATGCCAAAGTGGAGCCCAATAGAAATTTATGTACTAACTGTATTGATGCTACTTTAAATAAAAGTCAATCTGTACAAATTGAACAAATTTCACCAAACAACGAGGGGAGAGTTATGCCGACTAACTCGCCTCACGTGTCAGTACCTACATCTCCCGCTCAGAGGGAGGTGCGTGATATTGTAGCGCCGAGTACATCTGGGCGGCCATTACAAATCACATTACAGGATATGGCTACTGTTATGACTGAGGTTTTGGCTAAATTACCAGAACTAAGAGGTAAGCGTGATCACTCTGGGGTGAGAACAGAGTGCGCTGATAATATTAGGGCCATGTCAGACACTGCGTCACAGGTGGCAGAACATGAGGACGGAGAACTTCATTCTGTGGGTGACGGTTCTGATCCAAACAGACTGGATTCAGATATTTCAAATTTTAAATTTAAACTGGAAAACCTCCGTGTATTACTAGGGGAGGTGTTAGCGGCTCTGAATGATTGTAACACAGTTGCAATACCAGAGAAAATGTGTAGGTTGGATAAATATTTTGCGGTACCGACGAGTACTGAGGTTTTTCCTATACCTAAGAGACTTACTGAAATTGTTACTAAGGAGTGGGATAGACCCGGTGTGCCGTTCTCACCCCCTCCGATATTTAGAAAAATGTTTCCAATAGACGCCACCACAAGGGACTTATGGCAAACGGTCCCTAAGGTGGAGGGAGCAGTTTCTACCTTAGCTAAGCGTACAACTATCCCGGTGGAGGATAGCTGTGCTTTTTCAGATCCAATGGATAAAAAGTTAGAGGGTTACCTTAAGAAAATGTTTGTTCAACAAGGTTTTATATTGCAACCCCTTGCATGCATTGCGCCGATCACGGCTGCAGCGGCATTCTGGATTGAGTCTCTGGAAGAGAACATTGGTTCAGCTACTCTGGACGACATTACGGACAGGCTTAGAGTCCTTAAACTAGCTAATTCATTCATTTCGGAGGCCGTAGTACATCTTACTAAACTTACGGCGAAGAATTCAGGATTCGCCATTCAGGCACGCAGGGCGCTGTGGCTAAAATCCTGGTCAGCTGATGTTACTTCTAAGTCTAAATTGCTTAATATACCTTTCAAAGGGCAGACCTTATTCGGGCCCGGGATGAAAGAGATTATCGCTGACATTACAGGAGGTAAAGGCCATGCCCTGCCTCAGGACAAAGCCAAAGCCAAGACTAGACAGTCTAATTTTCGTTCCTTTCGTAATTTCAAAGCAGGAGCAGCATCAACTTCCTCTGCACCAAAACAGGAAGGAGCTGTTGCTCGCTACAGACAAGGCTGGAAACCTAACCAGTCCTGGAACAAGGGCAAGCAGACTAGGAAACCTGCTGCTGCCCCTAAAACAGCATGAATTGAGGGCCCCCGATCCGGGATCGGATCTAGTGGGGGGCAGACTTTCTCTCTTCGCCCAGGCTTGGGCAAGAGATGTTCAGGATCCCTGGGCGCTAGAGATAATATCTCAGGGATACCTTCTGGACTTCAAATACTCTCCTCCAAGAGAGAGATTTCATCTGTCAAGATTGTCAACAATCCAGACAAAGAAAGAGGCGTTTCTACGCTGCGTACAAGAGCTCTTGTTAATGGGAGTAATCCATCCAGTTCCACGATCGGAACAGGGACAGGGGTTTTACTCAAATCTGTTTGTGGTTCCCAAAAAAGAGGGAACTTTCAGACCAATCCTGGACTTAAAGATCCTAAACAAATTCCTAAGAGTTCCATCGTTCAAGATGGAGACTATTCGGACAATTTTACCTATGATCCAAGAGGGTCAATACATGACCACTGTAGATTTAAAAGATGCTTACCTTCACATACCGATTCACAAAGATCATTATCGGTACCTAAGGTTTGCCTTCCTAGACAGGCATTACCAGTTTGTGGCTCTTCCATTCGGATTGGCTACAGCTCCAAGAATCTTCACAAAGGTTCTGGGTGCTCTTCTGGCGGTACTAAGACCGCGGGGAATCTCGGTAGCTCCATACCTAGACGACATTCTGATACAAGCTTCAAGCTTTCAAACTGCCAAGTCTCATACAGAGTTAGTGCTGGCATTTCTAAGGTCACATGGATGGAAGGTGAACGAAAAGAAAAGTTCACTTGTTCCACTCACAAGAGTTCCCTTCCTGGGGACTCTTATAGATTCTGTAGAAATGAAGATTTACCTGACAGAGGACAGGCTAACAAGACTTCAAAGTGCTTGCCGCACCCTTCATTCCATTCAACACCCGTCAGTGGCTCAATGCATGGAGGTAATCGGCTTAATGGTAGCGGCAATGGACATAGTACCCTTTGCACGCTTACACCTCAGACCACTGCAACTGTGCATGCTAAGTCAGTGGAATGGGGATTACTCAGACTTATCCCCTTCTCTGAATCTGGATCAAGAGACCAGAAATTCTCTTCTATGGTGGCTTTCTCGGCCACATCTGTCCAGGGGGATGCCATTCAGCAGACCAGACTGGACAATTGTAACAACAGACGCCAGCCTTCTAGGTTGGGGTGCCGTCTGGAATTCTCTGAAGGCTCAGGGACAATGGAGTCAGGAGGAGAGTCTCCTGCCAATAAACATTCTGGAATTGAGAGCAGTTCTCAATGCCCTCCTGGCTTGGCCCCAGTTGACAACTCGGGGGTTCATCAGGTTTCAGTCGGACAACATCACGACTGTAGCTTACATCAACCATCAGGGAGGGACAAGAAGCTCCCTAGCTATGATGGAAGTATCAAAGATAATTTGCTGGGCAGAGTCTCACTCTTGCCACCTGTCAGCAATCCACATCCCGGGAGTGGAGAACTGGGAGGCGGATTTCTTAAGTCGTCAGACTTTTCATCCGGGGGAGTGGGAACGTCATCCGGAGGTCTTTGCCCAAATACTTCGACGTTGGGGCAAACCAGAGATAGATCTCATGGCGTCTCGACAGAACGCCAAGCTTCCTCGTTACAGGTCCAGATCCAGGGATCCAGGAGCAGTCCTGATAGATGCTCTGACAGCACCTTGGGACTTCAGGATGGCTTACGTGTTTCCACCCTTCCCGTTGCTTCCTCGATTGATTGCCAGAATCAAACAAGAGAGAGCATCAGTGATTCTAATAGCACCTGCGTGGCCACGCAGGACTTGGTATGCAGACCTGGTGGACATGTCATCCTGTCCACCTTGGTCTCTACCTCTGAAACAGGACCTTCTGATACAGGGTCCCTTCAAACATCAAAATCTAACTTCTCTGAAGCTGACTGCTTGGAAATTGAACGCTTGATTTTATCAAGACGTGGATTTTCTGAGTCAGTTATTGATACCTTAATACAGGCTAGGAAACCTGTTACCAGAAAGATTTACCATAAGATATGGCGTAAATACCTATATTGGTGTGAATCCAAAGGTTACTCTTGGAGTAAGGTTAGGATTCCTAGGATATTGTCTTTTCTACAAGAAGGTTTAGAAAAGGGTTTATCTGCTAGTTCATTAAAGGGACAGATCTCAGCTCTGTCCATTCTGTTACACAAACGTCTGTCAGAAGTTCCTGACGTCCAGGCTTTTTGTCAGGCTTTGGCCAGAATTAAGCCTGTGTTTAAAACTGTTGCTCCACCATGGAGTTTAAACCTTGTTCTTAATGTTTTACAGGGCGTTCCGTTTGAACCCCTTCATTCCATTGATATAAAGTTGTTATCTTGGAAAGTTCTATTTTTAATGGCTATTTCCTCGGCTCGAAGAGTCTCTGAATTATCAGCCTTACATTGTGATTCTCCTTATTTGATTTTTCATTCGGATAAGGTAGTCCTGCGTACTAAACCTGGGTTCTTACCTAAGGTAGTTACTAACAGGAATATCAATCAAGAGATTGTTGTTCCTTCTTTATGCCCAAATCCTTCTTCAAAGAAGGAACGTCTACTGCACAACCTGGATGTAGTCCGTGCTCTAAAATTTTACTTACAGGCAACTAAGGAATTTCGACAAACGTCTTCTCTGTTTGTCATTTACTCTGGGCAGAGGAGAGGTCAAAAAGCTTCCGCTACCTCTCTTTCTTTTTGGCTTCGTAGCATAATTCGTTTAGCTTATGAGACTGCTGGACAGCAGCCTCCTGAAAGAATTACAGCTCATTCTACTAGAGCTGTGGCTTCCACTTGGGCCTTCAAGAATGAGGCCTCTGTTGAACAGATTTGCAAGGCTGCAACTTGGTCTTCGCTTCATACTTTTTCCAAATTTTACAAATTTGACACTTTTGCTTCATCGGAGGCTATTTTTGGGAGAAAGGTTCTTCAGGCAGTGGTTCCTTCTGTATAAAGAGCCTGCCTATCCCTCCCGTCATCCGTGTACTTTTGCTTTGGTATTGGTATCCCAGAAGTAATGATGACCCGTGGACTGATCACACTTAACAGAAGAAAACATAATTTATGCTTACCTGATAAATTCCTTTCTTCTGTAGTGTGATCAGTCCACGGCCCGCCCTGTTTTTAAGGCAGGTAAATATTTTTTAATTTATACTCCAGTCACCACTTCACCCTTGGCTTTTCCTTTCTCGTTGGTCCTTGGTCGAATGACTGGGAGTGACGTAGAGGGGAGGAGCTATATGCAGCTCTGCTGGGTGAATCCTCTTGCACTTCCTGTTGGGGAGGAGTAATATCCCAGAAGTAATGATGACCCGTGGACTGATCACACTACAGAAGAAAGGAATTTATCAGGTAAGCATAAATTATGTTTTTTTGTTTTTTTAAATGTACTTAAATTTCTAAAAAAATACTTGTCTTTATATTTGGTAATTCAACTTACCTCCGTTATATTTTTAAACTCCTCCCATCCTGTGCTTCCTGTATTTGCCCTGCATTATGTATAGAGCGGTCCCGACCGCTCTATTACGTAGTTCAGAAGCGCGCTCACGAGCATGATTTAATTTGCGCATGCGTTCCAAAATCCATACGCTATCACCATTGGCATCTGATTGCTCCTTTTGTTTTGCGAATGTGTGAGTTGTGGACGCGCAATGCTTCTGTAACTGTCATCGGGTAGTTCACTCATGTGCAGTAACTTCGCGGGACGTGTCAGAAAAGGGGCTGAACGCCCCGGGGGGGGGGGGGGAGACGAGATTTGATGATAGAAGTCTCAATCAAAGCTGAAATAAGGGACAAAAAGGCGGGCGGAGGAATCGAGTATAATAATAGGAGGTAAATAACTATATATATATATATATATATATATATATATATATATATATATATATATATAGTTTTCAGGTGCTAATTTTTTTTTTTTTATTGCAATGCACACTAGGAGGATGAGCAACGAGCTTGACTTTACATGCACTTTAAGCAATGCATAGGATGACATGAAGTCTAAATTTGTAACCAAATAGAATACCATATTAGAATACCATATACAGGGAGTGCAGAATTATTAGGCAAATGAGTATTTTGACCACATCATCCTCTTTATGCATGTTGTCTTACTCCAAGCTGTATAGGCTCGAAAGCCTACTACCAATTAAGCATATTAGGTGATGTGCATCTCTGTAATGAGAAGGGGTGTGGTCTAATGACATCAACACCCTATATCAGGTGTGCATAATTATTAGGCAACTTCCTTTCCTTTGGCAAAATGGGTCAAAAGAAGGACTTGACAGGCTCAGAAAAGTCAAAAATAGTGAGATATCTTGCAGAGGGATGTAGCACTCTTAAAATAGCAAAGCTTCTGAAGCGTGATCATCGAACAATCAAGCGTTTCATTCAAAATAGTCAACAGGGTCGCAAGAAGCGTGTGGAAAAACCAAGGCGCAAAATAACTGCCCATGAACTGAGAAAAGTCAAGCGTGCAGCTGCCAAGATGCCACTTGCCACCAGTTTGGCCATATTTCAGAGCTGCAACATCACTGGAGTGCCCAAAAGCACAAGGTGTGCAATACTCAGAGACATGGCCAAGGTAAGAAAGGCTGAAAGACGACCACCACTGAACAAGACACACAAGCTGAAAGTCAAGACTGGGCCAAGAAATATCTCAAGACTGATTTTTCTAAGGTTTTATGGACTGATGAAATGAGAGTGAGTCTTGATGGGCCAGATGGATGGGCCCGTGGCTGGATTGGTAAAGGGCAGAGAGCTCCAGTCCGACTCAGACGCCAGCAAGGTGGAGGTGGAGTACTGGTTTGGGCTGGTATCATCAAAGATGAGCTTGTGGGGCCTTTTCGGGTTGAGGATGGAGTCAAGCTCAACTCCCAGTCCTACTGCCAGTTTCTGGAAGACACCTTCTTCAAGCAGTGGTACAGGAAGAAGTCTGCATCCTTCAAGAAAAACATGATTTTCATGCAGGACAATGCTCCATCACACGCGTCCAAGTACTCCACAGCGTGGCTGGCAAGAAAGGGTATAAAAGAAGAAAATTTAATGACATGGCCTCCTTGTTCACCTGATCTGAACCCCATTGAGAACCTGTGGTCCATCATCAAATGTGAGATTTACAAGGAGGGAAAACAGTACACCTCTCTGAACAGTGTCTGGGAGGCTGTGGTTGCTGCTGCACGCAATGTTGATGGTGAACAGATCAAAACACTGACAGAATCCATGGATGGCAGGCTTTTGAGTGTCCTTGCAAAGAAAGGTGGCTATATTGGTCACTGATTTGTTTTTGTTTTGTTTTTGAATGTCAGAAATGTATATTTGTGAATGTTGAGATGTTATATTGGTTTGACTGGTAAAAATAAATAATTGAAATGGGTATATATTTGTTTTTTGTTAAGTTGCCTAATAATTATGCACAGTAATAGTCACCTGCACACACAGATATCCCCCTAAAATAGCTATAACTAAAAACAAACTAAAAACTACTTCCAAAACTATTCAGCTTTGATATTAATGAGTTTTTTGGGTTCATTGAGAACATGGTTGTTGTTCAATAATAAAATTAATCCTCAAAAATACAACTTGCCTAATAATTCTGCACTCCCTGTATAAGCATATTGAGCATTGTAAAGTAGTTACTGGAACCTACATTAATTGTACATAAATTGAGCTTTTATATTTCAAACTGTTAATGCAGTTAGAGAGCAGGGCCCAGTAATCATTCTGTCCCAGTCTGCCGTACCTGTCTTGTCTTTATTTTACCCCCTGTATAGTGATGCTGAACCTGTTGGCACATTAAAAATAAATATGACGACAATAACAGCATCAAATGAAACAGTTGCTGCAGAACCCACATTTCTTTCAAAAACGTGGTAAGAGTCCACGATCCATTTCTCCTAGGAATTACCTTCCCTGCCACTAGTAGGAGGCAAAGATTCCCAAACCCCAAGAACTCTATATATCTCCTCCCACCTCTATGGTAGTTACTTATCTTTGCCTCCGCTGGAAGAAGGTGAAGAAGGGTGATGTGCCGGAGAACCCATATTTTGTACTTTGCTTAGGAATAAAGTGAATCATTTTTGATTAGCATAGATATATACTTTTAAAGGGGCATTACATTTTGGGGGGTGAACTATTGTTTATGCTTTTTTTTTTTCAATAAGCTTCTGAAATTTAATTTAGCAAAGGAGTATCTTTGGCCTTTTCCTTATATGACAGTCATAGAATAAAAATTGCACATGCTTCCTTAGAGATTGTTTATTCAGAGCTAATGCTTTTTACTCCCATCATACAGATTGTTTTTTTTTTTTAGTATAATATTTTTTTATTGATGTTTTTGATCACAATGATACAGGCAAAACGTTACACACAATTTCCATATGTTTGAGAAGACTTATCACAGAAAGCAAAGTAAGCATTGCATATTTATAACCCAAGAGTAATACCTGCCATACTCATATTAGAAATGTAACAAAACTTCATATTTTTAAGTAATGAAAAACAGTGGAATCTAGCCTCTTGTCAAAAATAATAATAAAACTTCTTTATTGCTTCCACATCATGGGAAAAAGGACAACGTTTCAAGCCCTATATTGATTGGGCTTTTAGTCATGACTAAGCAGTCTCTGATGAATTTGTGCCCCAGGTGGATGGGTGCTGTCTCCTTTGATAGCATTTTCCTATCTTTAAGTAGTTATAAATTATATATTTCCCTAAAATTAACAAAATTATACTGGAAATTATTCCCCAACTTAAAACTAATGGCCTATATTGGACCACTTTTTACACTTTGTATGGAAGGGGACAAAGAAACATAAAGGGACACTTTTGTACCCATAATGAGCACAAGAAGGAATGATTGGAGTCCTATTAGCAATATCAATGTGAATTTAAACTAAGACTGAAAAAATATATATAGCAGGTGTTAACCTAAAATATATAGTAATAGGCCTAAACCAGGAAAGTTTAGAATGGAACCTACTAGAAATTAAACTTCAACCAGAACCATCTGCAAGCATAACTGCCAGGCTAAATATGAGTCTTACAGGACTTATGTTAACTGACATTACTACATTTTATCTATGAACCCCTCTGATAGCAATGTTTACAACAGAAAGAAATCAAGGACAGAAGCCGTTTAAACATATAATGAATCATATAGTGAGATTAAGATAAATAGCCTCAAATCTCAAGTGGGGATTTTGCAACCATTAACCCCTTAGCCCAATGCGACGTATATCTATGTTAGGTATTTTGCCTATGAAATGTACCACAATGTGTTTGTGTGTATGTATGTATGTAACATAATTTATGTAAGAACTTACCTGATAAATTCATTTCTTTCATATTGGCAAGAGTCCATGAGCTAGTGACGTATGGGATATACAATCCTACCAGGAGGGGCAAAGTTTCCCAAACCTCAAAATGCCTATAAATACACCCCCACCACACCCACAATTCAGTTTAAGGAATAGCCAAGAAGTGGGGTGATAAGAAAGGAGCGAAAGCATCAACAAGGAATTGGAATAATTGTGCTTTCTACAAAAAAAATCATAACCACCATAAAAATGGTGGGCCTCATGGACTCTTGCCAATATGAAAGAAATGAATTTATCAGGTAATTTCTTACATAAATTATGTTTTCTTTCATGTAATTGGCAAGAGTCCATGAGCTAGTGACGTATGGGATAGCAAATACCCAAGATGTGGAACTCCACGCAAGAGTCACCAGAGAGGGAGGGATAAAAATAAAGACAGCCAATTCCGTTAAAAAATAATCCACAACCCAAATCAAAAAGTTTTAATCTTTATAATGAAAAAAACTGAAATTATAAGCAGAATAATCAAACTGAAACAGCTGCCTGAAGAACTTTTCTACCAAAAACTGCTTCTGAAGAAGAGAAAACATCAAAATGGTAGAATTTAGTAAAAGTATGCAAAGAAGACCAAGTTGCTGCTTTGCAAATCTGATCAACAGAAGCTTCATTCTTAAAAGCCCAGGAAGTAGAAACTGACCTAGTAGAATGAGCCGTAATCCTCTGAGGCGGGGATTTACCCGACTCCAAATAAGCATGATGAATCAAAAGCTTTAACCAAGAAGCCAAAGAAATGGCAGAAGCTTTCTGACCTTTCCTAGAACCAGAAAAGATAACAAATAGACTAGAAGTCTTTCTGAAATCTTTAGTATCTTCAACCTAATATTTCAAAGCTCTTACCACATCCAAAGAATGCAAAGATCTTTCCAAAGAATTCTTAGGATTAGGACACAACGAAGGGACAACAATTTCTCAACTAATGTTGTTGGAATTCACAACCTTAGGTAAAAATTTAAATGAAGTCCGCAAAACCGCCTTATCCTGATTAAAAATCAGAAAAGGAGACTCACAAGAAAGAGCAGATAATTCAGAAACTCTTCTAGCAGAAGAGATAGCCAAGAGAAACAATACTTTCCAAGAAAGTAATTTAATGTCCAGAGAATGCATAGGCTCAAACGGAGGAGCCTGTAAAGCTCTCAAAACCAAATTAAGACTCCAAGGAGGAGAAATTGACTTAATGACAGGCTTGATACGAACAAAAGCCTGTACAAAACAACGAATATCAGGAAGATTCGCAATTTTTCTGTGAAGCAAAACAGAAAGAGCAGAGATTTGTCCTTTCAAGGAACTTGCAGTCAAACCCTTATCCAAACCATCCTGAAGAAACTGTAAAATTCTAGGAATTCTAAAAGAATGCCAAGAGAACTTATGAGAAGAACACCATGAAATTTAAGTCTTCAAAACTCTTATTTTTTTCTCAGAGAAACCTCTATGACTAAGTACTAAGCGTTCAATCTCCATACCTTCAAATGTAATGATTTGAGATCCTGATGGAAAAAACGGACCTTGAGATAGGTCTGGCCTTAACGGAAGTGGCCAAGGTTGGCAACTGGACATCCGAACAAGATCCACATACCAAAACCGGTGTGGCCATGCTGGAGCCACCAGCAGTACAAATGAACGCTCCATTATGATTTTGGAAATCACTCTTGGAAGAAGAACTAGAGGCGGAAAGATATAAGCAGGTTGATAATTCCAAGGAAGTGACAACGCATCCACTGCTTCCGCCTGAGGATCCCTGGACCTGGACAGATACCTGGGAAGTTTCCTGTTTAGATGAGAAGCCATCAGATCTATTTCTGGAAGCTCCCACATCTGAACAATCTGAAGAAACACATCTGGGTGAAGAAACCATTCTCCCGGATGTAAAGTCTGGCGACTGAGATAATCCGCTTCCCAATTGTCTATACCTGGGATATGGACCGCAGAGATTAGACAGGAGCTGGATTCCGCCCATGCAAGTATCCGAGATACTTCTTTCATAGCTTGAGGACTGTGAGTCCCACCTTGATGATTGACATATGCCACGGTTGTGACATTGTCTGTCTGAAAACAAATAAACGGTTCTCTCTTCAGAAGAGGCCAGAACTGAAGAGCTCTGAGAATCGCACAGAGTTCCAAAATATTGATTGTTAATCTCGCCTCTTGAGATTTCCAAACCCCCTGCGCTGTCAGAGATCCCCAGACAGCTCCCCAACCTGAAAGACTCGCATCTGTTGAAATCACAGTCCAGGTTGGACGAAGAAAAGAGGCCCCCTGAACCAAACGGTGGTGATCTAACCACCAAGTCAGAGATAGTCGAGTATTGGGATTTAAGGATATTAATTGTGATATCTTTCTATAATCCCTGCACCATTGGTTCAGCATACAAAGCTGAAGAGGTCTCATGTGAAAACAAGCAAAGGGGATCGCGTCCGATGCTGCAGTCATGAGACCTAAAACCTCCATGCACATAGCCACTGAAGGGAATGACTGAGACTGAAGGTTCCGACAAGCTGAAACCAATTTCAGGCGTCTTTGGTCGGTTAGAGACAAAGTCATGGATACTGAATCTATTTGGAATCCTAAAAAGATTACTCTTGTCTGAGGAATCAAGGAACTTTTTGGTAAATTGATTCTCCAACCATGTTTTTGAAGAAACAACACTAGTTGATTCGAGTGAGATTCTGCAGAATGTAAAGACTGAGCAAGTACCAAGATATCGTCCAAATAAGGAAACGCCGCAATATCCCGCTCTCTGATTACAGAGACAAGGGCACCGAGAACCTTTGAAAAGATCCTTGGAGCTGTTGCTAGGCCAAAAGGAAGAGCAACAAATTGGTAATGCTTGTCTAGAAAAGACAATCTCTGGAACTTATAGTGATCTGGATGAATTGGAATATGAAGATAAGCATCCTGTAAGTCTATTGTGGACATATAATGCCCTTGCTGAACAAAAGGCAGAATAGTCCTTATAGTCACCATTTTGAATGTTGGTATTCTTACATAACGATTCAAAATTTTTAGATCCAGATCTGGTCTGAAAGAATTCTCTTTCATTGGTACAATGAACAGATTTGAATAAAACCCCAGACCCCGTTCCAGATATGGAACTGGCACAATTACCCCAGATGACTCCAGGTCTGAAACACAATTCAGGAAAGCCTGAGCCTTTACTGAGTTCACTGGAATGCGTAAGAGAAAGAACCTCACAGGCGGTCTTACCTTGAAACCTATTCTGTTCCCTTGAGAAACAATGTTCTGAATCGAATGATTTTGGATTGAATTGATCCAAACATCTTTGAAATATCGTAGTCTGCCCCCTACCAGCTGTGCTGCAATGAGGGCTGCACCTTCATGCGGACTTGGGGGCTCGTTTTGATTTTCTAAAAGGCTTGGATTTATTCCAGACTGGAGAAGGCTTCCAATTGGAAACCGTTCCTTTAGGGGAAGGCTCAGGCTTCTGTTCCTTATTCTGACGAAAGGAACGAAAACGGTTAGCAGCCCTAAATTTACCCTTAGATTTTTTATCCTGAGGCAAAAAAGCTCCCTTCCCCCCAGTGACAGTTGAAATTATAGAATCCAACTGAGAACCAAACAATTTATTACCTTGGAAAGAAAGAGATAGCAACGTTGACTTAGAAGTCATATCTGCATTCCAAGATTTAAGCCATAAAGCTCTTCTAGCTAAAATAGCTAAAGACATATACCTGACATCAATTCTAATGATATCAAAAATGGCATCACAAATGAAATTATTAGCATGTTGAATTAGCTTAACACTGCTGTACACATTATGATCTGGTACTTGTTGCGCTAAAGCCTCCAACGAAAAAGTTGAAGCCGCAGCAACATCAGCCAAAGAAATAGCAGGCCTAAGAAGATGACCTGAACATAAATAAGCCTTCCTTAGATAAGATTCAAGCTTCCTATCTAAAGGATCTTTAAAAGAAGTACTATCTGCCATAGGAATAGTAGTACGTTTAGCAAGAGTAGAGATAGCCCCATCAACTTTGGGGATTTTCTCCCAAAACTCCAATCTATCAGACGGCAAAGGGTACAGTCTCTTAAACCTTGAAGAAGGAGTAAATAAAGTACCCAAACTATTCCATTCCCTAGAAATTACATCTGAAATAGCATCAGGAACTGGAAAAACCTCTGGAATAACTACATGAGGTTTAAAAACCGAATTTAAACGTTTACTGGTTTTAATATCGAGAGGACTAGACTCCTCCATATCTAATGCAATCAACGCCTCTTTTAATAAAGAACGAATAAACTCCATTTTAAATAAATATGAAGATTTGTCAGTGTCAATATCTGAGGCAGAATCTTCTGAACCAGATAGATCCTCATCAGAGATAGATAAATCAGAATGCTGGCGGTCATTTAAAAATTCATCGAATTTATGAGAAGTTTTAAAAGACCTTTTACGTTTATTAGAAGGTGGTATAACAAACAGGGCCTTCTGAATAGAATTAGAAACAAATTCTCTCACATTAACAGGAATATCCTGAACATTAGATGTTGAAGGTAATGGATTACTACTAATGGAAATATTGTCTGCTTTTGAAAGTTTATCATGACAACTAACACAAACTACAGCCGGAGGAACAGTTACCACAAGTTTACAACAAATGCACTTAGCTTTGGAAGAACCGACATCAGGCAGCAGCATTCCAGAAGTAGATTCTGATACAGGGTCAGATTGAGACATCTTGCAATATGTAAGAGAAAAAACAACATATAAAGGAAAATTATCAAATTTCTTATATGACAGTTTCAGGAATGGGGAAAAATGCAAACAGAATAAGCCTCTGGAAACCAGAAGCAAAAAGAAACAAAGACTTAAATAATGTAAAAAGTGTGACGCCCACAATTGACCATTTTTTTGGCGCCAAAAATGTCTGCAACAAACACGAGCGTCATAGATGACGCAACTACGTGAAAACTCTCGGCGCCAACTAAGACGCCGGAAATGACGTCATAACGTCAACAAACGTAATTCTCGCGCCAAAAAAGTCTTGCGCCAAAAATGACGCAATAAATTATAGCATTTTTTGCTCCCGCGAGCCTAACAGCCCGCAATTTAGAGAGAAAAGTCAAATTGAAAAAATTTTCAGGTAAGAAATTTTTTTATTCATATGCATTTCCCAAAATGAAACTGACAGTCTGTAAGAAGGAAATATACTGATTAACCTGAATCATGGCAAATATAAGTATAAAACATATATTTAGAACTTTACATATAAAGTGGCAAACCATAGCTGAGAGTGTCATAAATAACATACTTACCAAAAGACACTCATCTACATAAAGTAGATAGCCAAACCAGTACTGAAACGAGAATCAGCATCGGTAATGGTATATAAGAGTATATCGTCGATATGAAAAGGGAGGTAGGAGATGAATCTCTACAACCGAAAACAGAGAACCTATGAAATAAATCCCCGTTAGGATGACCATTGCATTCAATAGGTAATATTCCCTTCACATCCCTCTGTCATTCACTGCACTCTGAGAGCAAAACGGGCTTCAGCATGCTGCGAAGCGCATATCAACGTAGAAATCTAGCACAAACTTACTTCACCACCTCCATAGGAGGCAAAGTTTGTAAAACTGAATTGTGGGTGTGGTGGGGGGTGTATTTATAGGCATTTTGAGGTTTGGGAAACTTTGCCCCTCCTGGTAGGAATGTATATCCCATACGTCACTAGCTCATGGAATCTTGCCAATTACATGAAAGAAATATATATATATATATATATATATATATATATATATAAATACACACACACACACCTCTGAGCTGCAGGAAGTTTCAAGCATCTGCCTGCATATGGAACCGGAGCGTTCCATGTGAAGGCAGATGCCAGACCGTTACAGACGGTGACACTTTGTATCACAGTCTAACGATCATCTGCTGTGTCGGTGGGAGGGAGTGGGAGTTCCCTACACTGTGGAAAATAAAGGGAGAGGGAGGTGACACTTTTGTATCACAGTCTAACGATCATCTGCTGGTGTCGGTGGGAGGGAGTGGGAGTTCCCTACACTGTGGAAAATAAAGGGAGAGGGAGGTAAGGGGTGCTACGCTACAGAAAAAGATGGTGTGGGGGGTCCCTAACTAATAAAAATTACATCTTATAGGTACTGGCAGACAGCTGCCAGTACCTAAGATGGCAGGCATAGTTAGAGGGTCGGAGGGTTAGAGAGCTGTTTAAGAGGAATCAGGGAAGTTGGAGGGTAAGTGTGGGGGGGGGGGGATCCTGCACGGCAGAAAATAAAAAAATAATTTAATAAAAATATTAGCAGACTAATGGTGGTGACCTGTGGGGGTGAGACAGAGAAGAGCTGTTTGGGAGGGATCAGGAGGTGGAAGGGTAATCTACGCTAAAGCTCAAAGCAAAATGTATGCTTACCTGATAAATTATTTTGTTTCCTGGCATGGAGAGTCCACAAATCCATTCTAATTACTAGTGGGAATTCAACTCCTGGCCACCAGGAGGAGGCAAAGAATACCCCAGCAAAGCTTTAAGTATCCCTCCCACTTCCCATAACCCCCAGTCATTCAGCCGAGGGAACACGGTAAGAGAAGAGGGCACCAAGGGTATAGAGGTGCCTGAAGTTTAGAAAAACAAACAAAAATAATAGGCTGTCTTGAATGTAGACAATGACGGGTCGTTAACTCTCCATGCCAGGAAAGAATAGAATTTTTCAGGTAAGCATACATTTTGCTTTCTTTCCAATGGCATGGAGAGTCCACAAATCCATTCTAATTACTAATGGGAACCAATACCCAAGCTAGAGAACACAGAATGGAAAGGGAGGGAGAAACAAGACAGGCGGACCTAAACTGAGGGCACCACCACTTTAAGAACCTTTCTCTTAAAGGAAGCCTCAGCTGAGGCAAAAACATTGAATTTGTAAAATTTTGAAAAAGTATGTAACAAGGACCAAGTGGCCACCTTGCAAATTTGATCCACAGAAACCTAGTTTTTAAAGGCCCAGGAAGAAGAGACAACCCTGGTTGAATGAGCTGTAATCCTCTCAGGAGGTTGTTGTCTAGCCGACTCATAAGCTAACCGGATGACTCTCCTCAACCAAAAGGAAAGTGTAGATGACGTAGCCTTCTCTAGCCCTTACGATTGCTTGCAAATACTATAAAAAGGGCAAAAGACTGACGAAATTCCTAGTAGCCTGGAGATAGAATTTTAGAGCACGAACCACGTCCAGGTTGTGTGACAATCTTTCTGAGAAGGATTAGGACAGAATGAAGGAACGACAGAGTGCATAAGTTAAAACGGAGCCTGCTGCAGAACCAGAAGAACAAGATTAAGGCTCCACGGAGGTTCAACAGGTTTAAACACAGGCCTGACTTTGACCAGGACCTTAACAAATGATTGAACATCTGGGAAGTTGGCCAAATGTTAATGTAATAGAAAGGGCAGAAAACTGTGACCTTTCAGGGAACTTAACAGACAAACCCTTCTCCAGACCCTGCTGGAGAAAGGACAGAATACGGGGAACTCTCACTTTACACCGAGAAACCCCAAGACCTGCACCATTAAAGGTATGAGCACCAAACCTTATGGTATATCTTGCGAGTAACCGGCTTACAAGCCTAAACCAAGGAGTCAATAACTGTTTCAGAAAAACCTAGTCTAGACAAGACTAGGCTTTCAATCTCCACACAGACAGCTTCAGAGAATCTAGATTTGGATGAAGAAAAGGACCCTGAAGTAGACGGTCTTTCCTCAGCGGTAATTTCCATGGGGAGAGGAGGACATCTTCACCAGGCCTGCAAACCAAATTCTGTGAGGCCAAGCTGGAGCAATTAGAATCACTGAAGCCTTTTCCTGTTTGATATGAGCTAATACCTTAGGAAGGAGGGCAAAAGGTGGAAACAAGTAAATCAAGCTGAAATCCCATGGAACCGCTAGGGCGTCCACCAGAGCTGCCTACGGATCTCTTGATCTGGGAAGCTTAGAGATTAGACGAGATCCATCAAATCCAACTCTGGAACCCTGCACCTGAGGGTTATCACAGAGAATATCTCTGGATGAAGGGGCCACTACCTTGGGAGAAACGTCTGCCTGCTCAGATAATCCGCCTCCAAGTTGTCCACACCTGGGATGTGAATGGCAGAAATGTGACAGATGTGAGACTACGCCCACCGCAGGATCCGAGACACCTCCTTCATCGCTAAGGAACTTCTTATTCCTCCGTGATGGTTGATATAAAGGAACCCCAAACTGCTCCCCAACTGGAAGGTTGACACTTAGTCACAATCTCCCAGGATGGTCTAAAGAAGCATGTGCCTTCGGACAGAAGGCCCTGAGAGAGACACCTGGACAGTGAGTCTCTCGTCAGGTAGTCTAGGACTATCCTCTGAGAAAAAAATCTGAGTGGTCTCCGTTCCATTATCTGAGCATGTATAACTGTAGAGGTCTCAGATGGAATCGAGCAAAAGGAATAATATCCACGTAAGCCACTCTTAGACTAATTACTTTGCGTTCAGGAAAGGTGCCACCACAAGTCTTTGAGATCTGGCTACTGCCAAATAAGCCCCTAGAACCTTCGTAAAGATTTGTGGGGCTGAGACTAGGCCGAAAGGCAGGGCTACAAATTGGATAGTTTTTGTAAATAAAATCTTTGTTACACATCAGAGCCCTGAATATATTGCTCACATGAAATCCCAAAAAAGAAAAGATTTATTTTAAGCTCCCCAGGCTCCATTATCCTAAAAAGAAAAAACGGGGGTTAACCCCTGATGTGTTGAGCCTTCTTCCTAGAAGGAAATAAGCACTTACCCTTGGAGCTTCAGCTGTGGAGCAGGCACAGCATCCAAGATCTGACAGATCCCAACAACTTCTGACAGGGACCTGGAGAAAAATGAAAAGCAGAGTAACCAACCCTGGATTTCTACATGGGGGTTAGCATAAATTGTTGGAGTAGAAACAAGGATTGCCCTGCTGACCTCCAACAGCAAACTGCTACCACAACTCTTACTTGGACACAGCATTACCTCTATCCTTGTGCAGGGAAACTACCTATTAGAGGATAAATAAATAATTTACTTCAAATCGCCATGTAGAGGCATTGCAGATCCAAAATAGATCAATTTTTTTCCTCTCTTCAGATCACCATATATATGAAAGATGATGAAACCACCATGACTACTTGCTGAAACAATTCTCCGAAGAGAAATGTAAGTGCAGAATAAAAATAAATATTTGAAATAGGACAAGATGCAAAAGTCCTAGACAGGCCCGGACTGACCATAGGGAATACCGGGCAAATCCCTGGTGGGCTGCCGTTTACCTTAGCCCCGCCCACCATTATTGCAAGGCCAGTAGCTCTGTGCTTCTTTGTAAATTGCTGCAAATGTTACTTTAGTGGAACTACATTCCTGCCCTCCCCTCCTGACAGCCAGGTCCAGAAGGAACTGTTGTTAAACTGAATCGCTTTATCACAGGTAAACATTTTAAAATGGATCCGGTGCTGCAGTCAGTCACTGCAGCACCAGACTCATTTTACTAAGATCTCTGTGATAAAGCGATTTACAATAACAACAGGGCAGCAAGAAACGGCTGCCGACCGTGTGCTCAGGGAGCTTACACAAAGGCTACTGGAAAACACCTGCAATAACAAGCCGGAAAATGCAGAGCAAGAGAGATCATCTGACCTAAGAGTGCCGACACCTCTTTACTGAGACTAGTGGAATCATTTTTGCTCGGCTGACTACAAGTGAAAAGGAAAGGAGGGCATCAGATTGATATATAATTGGCCAGCTAGGGTTTGCCAATCAGTCTCCATTTTAACCACAGCTGATTGTGCAGTTGTAGCCCACCTAGTCATACTGGAGGAGGTGACATCATCATTGGGTGGCAGGAGCCTGCTTCTAAACTGAAATATACAGAGAGATGATCCACCCATGCGGTGAGTACATAGTGATTACTGCTCTCAGTAATGGCAGAGCAAATCATTTCCTGGCTCTCAGTCTCTGTAACATAAATTGTGTGGATGAAATGTGTCTAATTAGTGTATTCTTTCCTTCCCCTAACTGTAATCAAACAAGGCTGGGTCCAGTTTTGCTTCTGCAGACCCTGCCTTCTTGTCACTTGGGGGCCGGAGGGTGAGTGTCACTAGGGAGGAGAGCTGTGCTCAGTGCAGTCAGACAAGGCTGGGTCCAGTTTTGCAGAAAACAAAAGAAATCCGGTGCACTCGGGGGTAAGAAAAATATGCAGAAGATTGCTTTATTAGATAAAATTAAAAATGGGATACACATGAGTGACAAAAAAGTCCAGAAAGGGTGCAATCCTGACGCGTTTCGCGCTGTTACAGGCGCTTAGTCATAGGATGTGACCCAGGTGTGTACCAGCCCACCTTATGAAGGGTAATGCAACCAACGAGCGCTCAGGAGGAACGCCCATCAGACACTCCCCCCATTTAGGTTAAGGTGGAACACTCCTTTAGCACACATAAAAAAGCAGGTAATATAAAAGACATTATATGAAAATTAAAAACAATTCTGGAAATAACAAATTTAACAGGCTGATGTTTGACCATAAATAGGAAGAATAAAGGACTAGGATTGAAATACATTATCTATAAATGGGGAAATTGAAATATATTATCTATAAATGTGGAAATTCATGGGCTGGAAGTCCCAAGTGAAGGAAAGAATACAGGGAGTGCAGAATTATTAGGCAAGTTGTATTTTTGATTATTAATTTTATTATTGAACAACAACCATGTTCTCAATGAACCCAAAAAACTCATTAATATCAGAGCTGAATAGTTTTGGAAGTAGTTTTTAGTTTGTTTTTAGTTATAGCTATTTTAGGGGGGATATCTGTGTGTGCAGGTGACTATTACTGTGCATAATTATTAGGCAACTTAACAAAAAACAAATATATACCCATTTCAATTAATTATTTTTACCAGTGAAACCAATATAACATCTCAACATTCACAAATATACATTTCTGACATTCAAAAACAAAACAAAAACAAATCAGTGACCAATATAGCCACCTTTCTTTGCAAGGACACTCAAAAGCCTGCCATCCATGGATTCTGTCAGTGTTTTGATCTGTTCACCATCAACATTGCGTGCAGCAGCAACCACAGCCTCCCAGACACTGTTCAGAGAGGTATACTGTTTTCCCTCCTTGTAAATCTCACATTTGATGATGGACCACAGGTTCTCAATGGGGTTCAGATCAGGTGAACAAGGAGGCCATGTCATTAGATTTTCTTCTTTTATACCCTTTCTTGCCAGCCACGCTGTGGAGTACTTGGACGCGTGTGATGGAGCATTGTCCTGCATGAAAATCATGTTTTTCTTGAAGGATGCAGACTTCTTCCTGTACCACTGCTTGAAGAAGGTGTCTTCCAGAAACTGGCAGTAGGACTGGGAGTTGAGCTTGACTCCATCCTCAACCCGAAAAGGCCCCACAAGCTCATCTTTGATGATACCAGCCCAAACCAGTACTCCACCTCCACCTTGCTGGCATCTGAGTCGGACTGGAGCTCTCTGCCCTTTACCAATCCAGCCACGGGCCCATCCATCTGGCCCATCAAGACTCGCTCTCATTTCATCAGTCCATAAAACCTTAGAAAAATCAGTCTTGAGATATTTCTTGGCCCAGTCTTGACGTTTCAGCTTGTGTGTCTTGTTCAGTGGTGGTCGTCTTTCAGCCTTTCTTACCTTGGCCATGTCTCTGAGTATTGCACACCTTGTGCTTTTGGGCACTCCAGTGATGTTGCAGCTCTGAAATATGGCCAAACTGGTGGCAAGTGGCATCTTGGCAGCTGCACGCTTGACTTTTCTCAGTTCATGGGCAGTTATTTTGCACCTTGGTTTTTCCACACGCTTCTTGCGACCCTGTTGACTATTTTGAATGAAACGCTTGATTGTTCGATGATCACGCTTCAGAAGCTTTGCAATTTTAAGAGTGCTGCATCCCTCTGCAAGATATCTCACTATTTTTTACTTTTCTGAGCCTGTCAAGTCCTTCTTTTGACCCATTTTGCCAAAGGAAAGGAAGTTGCCTAATAATTATGCACACCTGATATAGGGTGTTGATGTCATTAGACCACACCCCTTCTCATTACAGAGATGCACATCACCTAATATGCTTAATTGGTAGTAGGCTTTCGAGCCTATACAGCTTGGAGTAAGACAACATGCATAAAGAGGATGATGTGGTCAAAATACTAATTTGCCTAATAATTCTGCACTCCCTGTAATTAAATATTGGTAATGTATACATTAACATTTCATGTTGTCAAATGTTTATTTATAAAGAGATCTAAAATGAAATTTATGAAACTCAATATAAATAAAAAATATATTAAGGTGTTAATGTTAATTAATATTTTTTTTTTTTTATATTGATATGTGATGTGGGACACAAAGTCCAGCATACATATTACATTTATAACGGCATTTGTGATAATTAATTTTACTCAAAAAAATATATTTTATACCTCACTTTACAGCGCTTCACTTTACAGCGATTCGCTAATACAGCGCTTTGTGGAGCTGAAGTTCAACCTCCAAGGATTTTGAAATAGTGCTATAATCATAGTGAGATTGCTAGAAAAGTGAAGGGCACCATTTTGTTATGCTTAGTTCACTCTGTTTATAGCATTACAGTGCAATCTGTGTCTCAGTGCTATAGTCTGGCAAATTTTACTACAGTAATTGTCACAAATTTACAGGTACAGTATTTATTGAATACTAATTGAATACTTGCTGTGCTAGTGTTAAACTAAATATAGCACTATTGCACCCCTAATATATGTTAGTTCAAACATGTTTTCAGGATTTTAAACACTGAAAAGAAAGCTAAAACTGCCTTGTTTCACTTTAAGGCGGTTTTCACTTTACAGCGGGGCTCCGGTCCCTAACCCGCTGTATGAGCGGGGTATACCTGTATATGAATTAATCTGTAAAGTAGGAAATATCCCACTCTAAATTCATGCCTTTTTGGATATCTGGTTTCCAATTTAAGAATCCAGAATAACTCACGTTTAGTTAGAGACTTGTGTCTATCACCACCTCTGGGATGTCTATTAACTATTTCTATGATCTGGACTCCAAAATCTGGAACGTTAGTAAAATGTACCCCATTAAAATGCTTGGCTATTGCTGACTCCTTTTTGTAATTTTTGACATCCCTTATGTGTTCTCTGACCCTGTCACGAAATTCGCGTGAGGTCTGACCCACATATTGATGACAACCATGATTGCAAGTGATAAGATAGACCACCCATTTGGATCTACATGTAGCGTGAACATTTATTTCAAAAGATCTGTCATTTACTGAACAGGTAAAGATGTTACCTAATATCAGCAATTGACAAGCTAGGCAATTGAAGTTATTGCATTTGTAGTTTCCCTTCTTATGTAGCCAGGTCCTAATACTAGATAGTTTTTTAGTTTCAACCATACTTGGCGACAATTTCGAACCTAAGGTATCTGGCTTCCTGGAAACAAACCTGCATTTGCTGACGTAAGGTTTAAGTTAGGGATCATTATGAAGTAACCTCAAGTGTCTTTTTATAATGGAAACAATTCTATTGTAATGAGTAGAGTATGGCGTTCTAAAAACCACAGTGTCTTTGCTAAAGGAGCTGTTTTGATTTCTGGAAACTGCTTGGCTATATTTCGCTTCCTCTTGTGCTTTGTTAAGTATGTTTTCTTTATAGCCTCTCTTTAGGAGTCTAGTTTTTAATTCCTCAGATTGGTTTTTGTATATGGTGTCATCATTTGTATTTCTTTTTAACCTTATAAATTGACTTTTTGGAATGGAATTTAACAAATGAGGGGGATGAGCTGAATGTGCATGCAGGATGGTATTACCTGCAGTAGGTTTGCGGAATGTGCTAGAAACAATATTTTTATTGCTCATATCACCCTTAAGTGTCAAATCCAAAAAGTTCACCTGTGTAGGGTTAACTTCACCGGTGAATTTTAATTCCAAATTGTTGTTGTTTAAATAATCCAAAAAAGTAATTAGTGTGAAGTCTGGAATATTAGAGATGTCTGTAATGGGTCCAGTTTTGCTCCTGCTTCTGCAGTCCCTGCCTACTTGTCACTTGGGGGATGGAGGGTGAGTGTCACTAGGGAGGAGGGCTGTGCTCAGTGCAATCAAACAAGGCTGGGTGAAGTTTTGCTTCTGCAGTCCCTGCGTGCTTGTCACTTGTTGTCTAGAGGGTGAGTGTCACTAGGGAAGAGGGCTGTGCTCAGTGCAATCAGACAAGGCTGGGTGAAGTTTTGCTTCTGCAGTCCCTGCGTGCTTGTCACTTGTTGTCTAGAGGGTGAGTGTCACTAGGGAGGAGGACTGTGCTCAGTGCAATTAGACAAGGCTGGGTCCAGTTTTGCTTTTTCTTCTGCAGTCCCTGCCTGCTTGTCACTTGGGGTCTAGAGGGTGAGTGTCACTAGGGAGGAGGGCTGTGCTCAGTGCAATCAGACAAGGCTGGGTGAAGTTTTGCTTCTGCAGTCCCTGCGTGCTTGTCACTTGTTGTCTAGAGGGTGAGTGTCACTAGGGAGGAGGACTGTGCTCAGTGCAATTAGACAAGGCTGGGTCCAGTTTTGCTTTTTCTTCTGCAGTCCCTGCCTGCTTGTCACTTGGGGTCTAGAGGGTGAGTGTCACTAGGGAGGAGGACTGTGCTCAGTGCAATCAGACAAGGCTGGGTGAAGTTTTGCTTCTGCAGTCCCTGCC